>NW_024044853.1:300000-483063 GCF_015852505.1 Tachyglossus aculeatus | reverse complement strand
ATAGTACAATATTAACTATAAATGGGTGTGTGTAGTTATTTAAGAACAATGAGAAGAAGCATGGTGTAGTGGATAGAGCCTGGGCCTGAAAGTCAGACTTTCATAGGTTATAATTCTGCGTCCACCATTGTCTGCTGTGTGACCTTGGACAAGGTCACTTGACTTCATCTGGTTTCAGTTACCTCATCTGTAAATATTGGGATTGAGACTGTGAACCCCCACATGAGGAATGGACTGTGTCCCAACCTGATTTTGCTTGTATACAACCCAGAGCTTAGTACAGTGCTTGGCACATAGGTATTATTATTATCAAGTGCCATCTAGTCATTTCTGATTCATGGCAACTCTATGGATATATTTTCTCCAGAACGTCTTGACTTCTGTCATAATCTGTAAACTTTTTAACGGTTCTTCCATTATTGCTGCATGGTCTCGATCCATCTAGCTGCTTGTCTTCTTCTTCCATATTTTCCCTGGACTTTTTCCAGCATTAGTGTCTTCTCCAGAGAATTAGCCTTCCTGATTATGTGTACAAAATATGCTAATCTAAGTCGAGCCATTTGGCCTTCCAAAGACCACTTCGACTTAATTTACTCCAAAGTTCATTTGTTCGTTTTTCAGACAGTCCATGGTATTCACAAAAGTCTTCTCCAACTCCCTTTTCAAAAGAATCGATTCTCCCTCTATCATGTTTTTTCACTGTCCAGCTTTTGGATCCTTACAATGTCATTGGAAACGCCATAGAATTAACAATTTGTATTTTTGTAACATTTGGTACACCAGCCCATTTCATGACTTTTTCCAGGCTCTTCATAGCAAGTCTTTATTACTGGTTATCGAGCCCAGGAGAGAAAAATTGTCAACTATTTCAATTTTCTCTCCATCCACTACAAATGTGTTAAAACTTCCAGTTGTCATGATCTTTGTTTTTTTTTGAAATTCAAATATAGGCCCATCTTTTTGCTCTGTTCCTCAGCTTTTAATAATAAGCCCTTCAAATCTTCTTCACTTTCTGCTAGTAGGGTGGTTTCGTCAGCATAACAAAGGTTGCTTATATTCCTTCCTCCGATCTTTACTCCATGTTAGTCTTCATACAATCCAGCTTCTCTCAATATAGTAATGATGGTATTTATTAAGTGCTTACTATGTGCAAAGCACTGTTCTAAGCCCTGAATGTATTTGGTATTTAGGATGAACAGATAAGGCATTAAGACACATCCTTGTCTTATACCCTTTCTAATGGGAAATCAATCTGTTTCTCATATTCTGTTGTTATTGTAGCCTCATGTTCAGTATTCCAGTTCTGTAATAATGGAATTAAATGATCTGGCATGCCCATTTTCCTTAATGCGCTCCAGAGTTTCTAGTGTTCCACAGAATCAAAGGCCTTATAATAAATACAGTGATTATTATTAATTAGGTACCAGGTGTGATTAAACAATCACATAATCTGATTGAATTTTGATAAAGTGGTCCAAGTGAAGTGGAACTGTCCAGAGCAGATCCAAGTAACCAAGAGGTAGTAGATAGTAGAGCACTCATTAAAGCCTCCATGGCCAGGAGAGGCTATTTTTTTTCCACTGTGGGTTTGGCTGTTGAGGAAAACACTAGGCCATTAAGCTCTTGCTCAACATGAAGGTTAGATGATTCCTGGACTATAAAATCTCCTCCCATAATCTGTAAGATCCTAGTGGGCAGGGAACATGTCTACCAACACCTGTTATATTGTTTTCTCTCAAGGGCTTCGTACAGTGCTCTGCTTCAGTCCATCAATCAATCATATTTATTGAGCACTTACTGTGTGCAGAAAAGTGTACTTAGCGCTTGGATGAGTACAGCTAAACAATATAAAAGACACATTCCCTGAACACAGTGAGCTTACAGTCTAGGGGGGAGACAGACATTCATTTAAATGAATAAATATGTGCTTTGGGGCTGGGTGGGAATGGATAAAAGGAGAAAATCAGGGCAATGTAGAAGGGAGGGGGAGAACAAGAAATGAGGGTTTAACCTAGGAAGCTTTTTTTGAAGAGATGTGACTTCAATATTGCTTGACATAATGGAGATTAATTGTCTGGTGTATATGAAGAGGGTGGGTGTTCTAGGGCAGTGCCAGGAGGTAGGTGAGAGGTCAGCGGTGAAATGGGGGAGATTGAGGTACAGTCAATAGGTTAGCATTAGAGGAGTAAAGTGAGAGGAGAGTAGCGAGGTGAGGTATGAGGGTGTATGGTGATTAAGTGGTTTCAAGCCTATGGTAAAGAGCTTCTGTTTAATGCAGAGATGGATGGGCAACCACTAGAGGTCTTTGGCTGGTGTGAAACATGGACTGAACATTTTTGTAAAAAAATGATGTGGGCAGCAGAGTGAAGTATGGACTGGAATGGGGAGAGACAGGAGCCAAGGAGTTCAGTGAGGAGGCTGATGTAGTAATCAAGATGGGATAGGAGAAGTGCTTGTATTAATATGGTAACAGTTTGGATGGAGAGGAAAGGGCAGACTTTAGCGATGTTGTGAAGTATTGATTAACTGGACTGCCCGGATGTGGAGCAGCCTGTCCTAGTGGCTAGCGCATGAACCAGGGATTCAGAATGATCTGAGTTTTAATCCTGACTCTGAACTTTGTCTGTCTTGTGACCTTGGGCAAGACACCTAACTTCTTTGTGCCCAGTTACCTCATTTGTAAAATGAGGGTTTAGACTATGAGCCCCATGTAGGACATGGGTTGTGTCCATCTTGATTAACTTGTATCAACCCCAGCACATAGCAGAGTCCCTGGTACATAGCAAATACCATAAAAAAGTGATAGACATGGTGAAGACACGGTCTTGATAATCTAGACTTCAGTGACGATTTTTTCATTTTGTTGGGTAGAGATAAAAATATTTTTAGTAATTCTAAAGATGCAATGTACAAGTAATCACTATTTAAGTTGCCCTTAATAATAAATACCATTTAACACTATTAAATACCATTTGAAAAAAGAGATAATAGTTGAAAATTTTCCATTAATAAAAAATGAGATGGTTCACAGTTATTACAGTTAAATGTATATCTGGGTGGAAATCACAGCGATGAAACTATAGTAGAGTTAGAAGTTTTAGTTATATTAAAACAGTATATCATACAGATTGTATAGCTAGCATCTCACCACACATTGGAAAGGTGAACAAGCCCCAGAGTTGGAGCTGGTTTGGGGCAGGAATCGTGTCTGCCAACTTTATTGTCTTTTGCTCACTCAAGCGTTTAGTACAGTACTCTGAACACAGTCAGTACCCAATAAATACCAATGATTGATTGATTAGATAAAGTAATCAGAATCATCTTTCCCTCTTAAATGCCTCTCTCCTTCTAGATTCTTATGGACCTTACTCCACATGTAGATTAGCAATGACCCAAATTTGGCATTAGAAAGTGCTTTACAAATATTATTGAAAGTATACCATTCCAGTGAGACAATACATTATCAGAATACTGTAATTTCAAACGAAGACAGAAAGTAGAGCACAGGGCACGAACTACAGGGAACAAAATGCTGGCCAAAGGTCCACTTAGAAATACTCGTCATCTAAATGAGTAAAATTAACTCCATCAGGTCGGAGCTCCCCAAAGTCACTCCTCTCCCTTTTCCAACCCCCCTCTCTCAACCCTCTCTGCCACTCTCCCATCTTTCCCAGCAGCATCTTCAGATGAGCTCTCCTCCCTCTTCACAAGTGCTACTCCATCCATCTGTGCTTCAGACCCCATTCCCTCTCATCTTATCAAATCTCTCTCCCCTTCCCTCTTTAACTTCCATCTTCAATCGGTCACTTTCCCCTGGTTCCTTCCCCTCTGCCTTCAAACATGCCCACGTCTCCCTCATCTTAAAAATACCCTCTCTTGACCCCACTGTCGCTTCTAGTTATCACCCTTTCTCTCTCCAACCCTTCCTTTCCAAACCCCTAGAACGAGTCGCCTACACTCACTGCCTCGAATTCTTCAACGCCAGCTCTCTCCCCTCCAATCTGGCTTCTGTCCCCTACACTCCACAGAACCTGCCCTCTCAAAGGTCACCAATGACCTCCTGCGTGCCAAATACAACGGCTCCTACTCTATCCTAATCCTGCTCGACCTCTCAGCTGCCTTCGACACTGTGGACCACCCCCTTCTCCTCAACACGCTATCCAACCTTGGCTTCACAGATTCCGTCCTCTCCTGGTTCTCCTCTTATCTCTCCGGCCATTCATTCTCAGTCTCCTTTGCGGACTCCTCCTCCCTCTCCCATCCCCTTCCTATAAGGGATCCTCAAGGGTCAGTTCTTTGTCCCCTTCTGTTCTCTATCAATACTCACTCCCTTGGTGAACTCATTTGCTCTCATGGCTTCAACTATCATTTCTACGATGATGACATACAAATCTCCATCTCCGCTCCTGGTGTCTCTTCCTCCCTCCAGCCTCTTATCTCCTCCTGCCTTCAGGACATCTCCATCTGGATGTCTGCCCGCCACCTAAAACTCAGTATGTCCAAGACTGAACTCCTTATCTTCCCTCCCAAACCCTGTCCTCTCCCTGACTTTCCCATGACTGTAAACAGCACTACCATCCTTCCCATCTCACAGGCCCGCAACCTTGGTGTTATCCTCGACTCTGCTCTCTTGTTCATCCCACACATCCAATCTGTCACCAAAACCTGCCGGTCTCACTTCTGCAACATCACCAAGATCTGTCCTTTCCTCTCCATCCAAACTGCTACCTTGTTGGTTCAATCTCTCACCCTGTCCTGACTGGATTACTGCATCAGCCTCCTCTCTGATCTCCCATCCTTCTGTCGCTCCCCACTTCAGTCTATACTTCACTCTGCTTCCCGAGCCATCTTTGTGCAGAATCGCTCTGGGCACGTTACTCCCCTGCTCAAAAATCTCCAGTGGCTGCCTATCAACCTACAAATCAAGTAAAAACTCCTCACTCTTGGCTTCAAGGTTTTCCACCATCTCTCACCATCCTACCTCACCACTCTTCTCATTCATTCATTCATTCAATCGTATTTATTGAGTGCTTGCTGTGTGCAGAGCACTGTACTAAGCGCTTGGGAAGTACAAGTTGGGAACATATAGAGACGGTCCCTACCCAACAGTGGGCTCACAGTTTAGAACCCTTCTTTCCTTCTACAGCCCAGGCTGCACCCTCTACTCCTCTGACACTAACCTCCCCACTGTACCTCATTCTTGCCTGTACCACTATCGACCCCCGGCCCACATCCTTCCCCTGGCATGGAATGCCCTTCCTCCACATATTGGCCAAGCTAGCTCTCTTCCTCCCTTCAAAACCGCACTGAGAGCTCACTTCCTCCACGAAGCCTTCCTGGACTGAGCCCCCTTTTTCCTCTCCTCTTCCCTATTCCCCCCGCCTTACCTCCTTTCCCTCCCCACAGCACCTGTACATGTTTGTACAGATTTATTACTCTACTTTACTTGCACATATTTACTATTATATTTATTTTGTTAATGATGTGCATGTAGCTTTAATTCTATTTATTCTGACAACTTGACACCTGTCCACATGTTTTGTTTTGTTGTCTGTCTCCCCCTTCTAGACTGCGAGCCCACTGTTTGTTAGGGGCCGTCTCTATACGTTGCTGACTTGTACTTCCCAAGCGCTTAGTACAGTGCTCTGCACGCAGTAAGTGCTCAATAAATACGATTGAATGAATGAATGAACGAATGAATGGACTGGGTTGCATATGGAGAGCAGTGAGGCTTATTGCATTTTTTAGGCTAAGTCTTTTTCTCTCTGGAAATAGAACCTACTCTCAACTTAGAAGCAACAGGGCCCAGGTTTTGCAATTGACATAATATCAATTGGACAACAGGCAAACTCCGATAAGTAGATCCCTGCATAGGGACCATACTTGTACTTGATGTGACATTTCTAGTGTCTCCCAAATCTCCTCTTCTTGACAATAATCCTGTCTCATTATTGACTTTCCTAGTTTAGCTATCCTAAGATTTTTATTGCTCACTTTTCACACCACTGGGTTCTGCTCAGTCCCATCCTAAGATTTTCACATATGAGGAGATAAATTTATAGCTAAGTTTATGGACTTTGTGAAGTTTGGAATAGTCTTTCTAAAGTCTTTCCACTTTGAAATATAATTAGGTGATTCCTATCAACAGTGTTTATACAGCCTAATGGGAAATTGCTTAGAGGAATTTTATAAGAAATGCTGTAAAGGCACCTCAAAAGGAATGTCAGCTATCACTCGGCTGCTGGTAAAGAGGACGTGATACCAGAAGACTTTATTTATGAATCCAGATTTTATCTAATGCCATTAACAATGTTACAGTACGTGCCAATGAAGTTTTGGAAGGGTAACTGGGAGTCTCTGTATATTGGGTAAGATCATTAATGCAGCAAGGAAATCGTGGGGAAATCACCTCTGAATTCAGATGTAGGGGATGGTGGGAATTATATTGATATGCCAGAGTACAATTGATATTAATTAAAGAAGATTTAAAGAAGGACTAGACTTATTATTGAGCTGTGATTGATTTAAAGGAAATAAAAGTCTGGGGTTGGCTTCTAGACACCAGAGTTTTTTCAGTTCATGTAGGTCAACTTGGGAAAAGGTTCAGAAGAACAACTGATAATGGGAAATTACAAATCTAAACAAAACGAAATACAGAGATTAAACAGGAAGCATATTTTATGCACTGCACATTTGTCTTTATTCCTTATGTTGTTTTAATATTTTAGCATTTCATTGCTTTCTTTATGTCCATATCCAGTCTTCTCCCCACCAATCTCTCCCTGCCTCCCCCAGCCCCACATGCTTTTATTGATAGGTTGTAAGCCCCTCAAGGGACAGTGTTTGTGTCTGATTCATTCATTCATTCATTCAGTCATATTTATTGAGTGCTTACTGTGTGCAGAGCACTGTACTAAGCGCTTGGGTAGTACAGGTTGGCCACCTGCATTCTCTTTTCCAGGACTTAGTACAGTGGTGTGCACCCAGTAAGTGCTTAAAAAATAATGCTACTGCTACTTCTTATAGAAAGCAGGTTAGACTACAGCAAAAATGAAAGGAAGAGAAAGGGAAGGAAAGAGTTTGAAACATGGAGTGACTGGGGGATTTTGCAGAATGCATGAATTGGTTTTTGAAAGATAGAATAGGTAGCAGGAAACTTGGAAGAAAAGTGCAGTGGAAAAAGTAGGAGCAGTTGGCAGAGAGGAGGTGAGTTGGTCGAAAGATGGGAGACTCCTTGGGGTAAAGGGGGAGAGATTCAAGGATGAATAGTAAACAGTTCATTAGTAAAGGAGAAAGTATAGTTGAGAAAGAGGGTAGGTGGCTATGCAGAGAACAAAGTCTAAAAACATTGAGAATTACTCTAAAAACTATCCAAGGCTTTAATTTGTATCCAGTCTGCTGAAGTTCAAATTTGGCACATCAGGAATTGACATTTAATAGTGCTCACAATACTATTGTCATTGAAAAATAATGACAATAATGCAAAATCTTTGCAGATTAAAAATGAAAAAGATATATCATTAATAATAATAGTATTTGTTAAGTGCTTACTATTTACCTAGCACTGTTATAAGAACTGGGGTAGATACAAGGTAATCAGGATGCCCCATTTGGGGCTCACAGTCTTCATCCCCATTTTACAGATGAGGTAACTGAGTCAGAGAGACATTAAGTGTTTTGCCCAAAGTCACATAGCTGATAAGTGGCAGAGCTGGGATTAGAACCCACGACCTCTGAATCCCAAGCCTGTGCTCTTTCCACTAAGCCATGCTGCAGCAATTCCAAGCATGTCTTAATTCTCAAGATGAAACTGTATTTGGTAGAATTTTGATTTGGAACAGCCTCTCTCTGGATGCCCTACTGAGAAATGCCTTATCGAAGAATGAGCTACTAAGAAGATCTGTTCCATGACATGGCTTATGGATAATTTCTCAACTGGGTCACAAGAATTGGCCCAACCCTTCTAAGATGTATGCCTTAAGCTGCCACATTGTCTCTGACCCATAGCAACTCCATGGATATCTTGCTCCCAGGTTGCCCCATCTCCATCTGCATTCTGGTAGGGTATCTATGGTGTTTTCTTGATAAAAATACGTAAATAGTTTACCATTGCCTTCTGAGCAGTAGGCCTGAGTCTCTGCCCTCAGGTCTCTCCCGTGCCACTGTTGCCCAGCACAGGTCAGGTGAATTTTGACTTATAGCAGATTGCCTTCCACTCACTAGCCACTGCCCAAGTTAGGAATGGAATGGGTAGGCCTCTGTTTGACTCTCCCTCCCATAGCCAAGTCTGGTAGAGTACTGAAAACTCTGCAGGTGCAATTGTGAGAGGGGTTCTGAGACGCTAACAAGAAAAATAGAGCAATAGTTTAGTTCAGAGATACCTAAGGTTTGGATTTGGGAACAGGTAGGAGAATAGACTAAGGCAATTGGTTGAATGGTCGTGGAGAAGCTTAGAGAAGCAATAAAGATTACTTCATGGACTTGGGAGCAACTAGTTAATTGGCTATTGCCACTGGTGATTAGGAATGACAAGAGAAATGAGATTACACATTCACTAGACTTCCACGAGAGATGCCCCGAAGACAAAGTGAGATTCAGAGCTGGATAAAAGATTTCAGTACCCATAATTCAAACCAATCTAATAGAATAAAATTCAAATCGATCACTCCATAAAATGCATTTAACCAGAATTTATTCAATTCTTAACATTATAGTAAATGCTTGGGAGAGTTCAGCAGAAGCAAAGTACACATTATCTACCACCAAGGAGTTTCCTATATTATAGGGAAGACAGACAGACCAAAATTGTTCACAAAGAATGAAAGTGGGGAAAATATAATGATATGATTAGTAGATGAATGAATATGTCAAGATGAAACAGCTGAATGCATAATAAAGTATGTGACTAAATAATCATGAACATTTAATTCTGCTATTGTCCAAGTTTTCTTTTATATCCTGTGGCTTGAATGTTACTAGGCCAGTAAAAAAATGATTAGGCCTGTTTAAGAACAGCTTGATGGAATATCAGAAGAATCAGGTTGTGAGCATACTTGCAGAATGAGCAAAGCATTTTCAATAGCACGGGTTCTCAACAGAGGATACAACTCTCAGACTCTGAAGAGAACTTGTTGTAGACATCTGTGCTGAAGATGCATAGAAAATGCAAAATTCCTGTTTATTGTTATGAATGGAACAATGTGACTGATTCGCACTCTAGCTTATAATTCTTGATGTTAAAAAGGCCATTTTTTAGATCAATCACCTTCCACAGTGAAGAAACAGGCTGCGAGCATACCCGCAGAATGAGTCAGTTAACCATATTTACTTAGTGCTTACTGTGTGCAGAGCATTCTACTCAGAGCTTGTGGGTGTACAATATAACTGACACATTCCCTGCCCACTATGAGCTACCAGGTTAGCACAGCACATGCCACAGCACGAGGTCACCTCAACAAAGGGTTCTGCAAGAACACAACCCTCGCATTAGAAGAGGATACATTTAAAATGCAAAAATCCTGTTTATGGCTATGAATTTACCAGTGTAAATAATTCACACTCTACTGTGTGATTCTTGACAATTAAAATCAATCAATTAATGGTATATATTAAGAACTTACTATGAGCAGAGCACTGTACTAAGCACTTCAGAGAGTACAATATGGCAAAAATTAGCCGGTACATTCCTTGCCTTCCACAGGGCATCTTTCACCTCTTTGTTTCTCAGACTATAGATCACTGGGTTTACCATTGACATCAATATCATATAGCATACGGACACCACTTTTTTCTGATCCACTGAGAAGCTGGAACTGGGTAGCAGATAAATAAACATTGTAGTTCCATAGAATAAAGTGGCCATCATTAGGTGAGAGGCACATGTGAAAAAGGCTTTTATGCCTTCTTCCAGAGGACTGTATTTTAAGAATAGCCAGCAGGATGCATACATGATATCAGTGTGATCAGAATCATAACCAGCATAATGATGGATGTGGAAGTAGCAGGAAGTATTTGGGCAAGCCTGGGGTCTGAACAGGACAGCTTCAGCAATGGGGGAAACGTCACAGTAGAAGTGGTTGATTTCAAGAGGTCCACAGGTCAAACTAAATGCATTAGTTGTACAGACCACAGTATTCAGGCAGCTGGCCATGTAGGAAGCAGTAACCAATAAAGAACACAGTCTCAGAGGTATGCAGAGTACATATAGAAAAGGTTTACATTTTTCAATCATATTCATTGAGTGCTTACTGTCTGCAGAGCACTGTACTAAGCGCTTGGTAAGTACAGGTCGGCAACATATAGAGATGGTCCCTACCTACAGGATCACAGTCTAGAAGGGGGAGACAGACAACAAAACAAAGCATGTAGACAGGTGTCAAAATCGTCAGAACAAATAGAATTATAGCTATATGCACATCATTAACAAAATAAATTGAATAGTAGATATGTACAAGTAAAATAATTAGAATACTAAATCTGTGTATATATATATATATATATATATATACACACAAGTGCTGTGGGGAGGGGAAGGAGGTAGGGCAGGGGGGATGGGGAGGAGGAGAGAAAAAAGGGGTTCAGTCTGGGAAGGGCTCCTGGAGGAGGTGAGCTCTCAGTAGGGCTTTGAAGGGAGGAAGAGAGCTAGCTTGGCAGGTGTGTGGAGGGAGGGCATTCCAGGCCAGGGGAAGGACGTGGGCTGGGGATCAATGGTGGGACAGGTGAGAATGAGGCACAGTGAGGAGGTTAGCAGCAGGGGAGTGCAGGGTGTGAGCTGGGCTGTAGAAGGAAATAAGGATGGTGAGGTAGAGGGGTCGAAGTGATCGAGAGCTTTGAAGCTGAGAGTGAGGAGTTTTTGCTTGATTTGTAGGTTGACAGGCAGCCACTGGAGATTTTTGAGGAGGGGAGTGACATGCCCAGAGTATTTCTGTACAAAGATGATCCAGGCAGCAGAGAGAAGTATAAATTGAAGTGGAGAGAGATAAGAGAATGGGAGATCAGAGAGCAGGGTGATGCAGTATTCCAGGCAAGATAAGATGAGAAATCGAACTAGCAAGTAGCAGTTTGGATGGAGAGGAAAGGGCAGATCTAGGAAATATTGTGGAGGTGAGACCGGCAGGTTTTGGTGACGGATTGGGTGTGTGGGGTGAACGAGAGAGCGGAGTCGAGGATGACACCAAGGTTGCAGGCTTGTGAGATGGGAAGAATGGTAATACCATCTACAGTGATGGGAAAGTTAGGGAGAGGGCAGCATTTAGGAAGGAAGATAAGGAGTTCAGTAATGGACATATTGAGTTTTAGATCACGGACAGACATCCAGATGGAAAAGTCCTAAAGGCAGGTGGAAATACAAGCCTGGAGGGAGGGAGAGAGAGCAGGGACAGAGATGTAGATTTGGGTGTCATCAGCATAGAGATGATAGTTGAAGCCGTGAGAGCAAATGAATTCACCAAGGGAGTGAGTGTAGAAAGAGAACAGAAGGGGACCAAGACCTGACCCTTGAGGAACCCTTACAGTACGTGGATGGGAGGGGGAGGAGGAGCCTGCAAAGGAGTCTGAGAATGAACGGTTGGAGAGATGAGGAGAACCAGGAGAGGATGGAGTCTGTGAAGTTAAAGTTGGATAGCATGTTGAGGAGCAGGGGGTGGTCCACAGTGTCGAAGGCAGCTGAGAGGTCGAAAAGCATTGGGATAGATTAGGAGCTATTGGAGCTCGCAAGAAGGAGGTCATTGGTGACCTTTAAGGGGGCAGTTTCAATGGAGTGTAGGGGATAGAAGCCAGGTTGGATGGGGTCAAGGAGAGATTTGGTGTTGAGGAATTCGAGGCAGCAAGTGTAGATGATTCGTTCTAGGAGTTTGGAAAAGAAGGGTATGAGGGAGATAAGGTGGTAACTAGAAGGGGAGGCGGGGTCAAGAGAGGTTTTTTATGATGGAGAGACGTGGGCACGTTTGAAGGCAGAGAGGAATGAACCAGTGGAGAGTGAGCCGTTGAAGATGGAAGTTCAGGTGGGGAGGAGGGAGGGGGCAAGAGATTTCATAAGATGAGAGGGAATGAGGTCCAAAGCACAGGTGGATGGAGTAGCACTTGAGAGGAGGGAGGAGATCTAATCTGATACTGCTGGGAAGGATGGGAGAGTAGCAGACAGGGTTGAGAGCGGGGGGATGGAGAAGGGGGAGGAGTGACTTTAGGGAGCTCAGACCTGATGGTTTGAATTTTACTAATGAAGTCATTGGCCAGATCGTTGCGGGTGAGGAATGGACCAGGGGGAGGAACAGGGGGCCTGAGAAGGGAGTTAAATGTACCGAACAGTTGACGGGGATGATGGAAATGGGTGTCAATAAGGGAGGAGAAATAGTTTTGCCTGGCAGAGAAAAGGGCTGAATTAAGGAAGGAAAGGATAAATTTAAAGTGAACAAGTTTGGATTGATGTTTAAACTTTCACCATCAGGTCGAACATAAGAGTGAAGGAGGCACACCGTGGCAGTGATCTAAGGCTGTGGGTTAGTGGTACGTGACTGGTAAAGGGAAAGGGGAGTGAGCTAGTAGAGTTGAGTATTCATTCATTCATTCAATGTCATATTTATTGAGTGCTAACTGTGTGCAGAGCACTGTACTAAGCGCTTGGGAAGCATAAGTTGGCAACATATAGAGGCAGTCCCTACCCAACAACGGGCTCACAGTCAAGAAGGGGGAGACAAACAAAACAAAACATATTAACAAAATAAAATAAATAGAATTGTAAATATATACAAGTACAATAGAGTAATAAATCTGTACAAACATATATACAGGTTCTGTGGGGAGGGGAAGGAGGTAGGGTGGGGAGGAGGGGGAGGGTTGGGAGAGGAGGGAGGGGGCTCAGTCTGGGAAGGCCTCCTGGAGGAGGTGAGCTTTCAGGAGGGCTTTGAAGGGAGGAAGAGAGCTAGCTTGGTGGATGTGCGGGGGGAGGGCATTCCAGGTCATGGGGAGGACGCGGGCCAAGGGTCGATGGCGGGACAGGCAAGAACGAGGCATAATGAGGAGTTTAGTTGTAGAGGAGAGGAGAGTGCTGGCTGGGCTGTAGAAGGGAAGAAGGGAGCTGAGGTCGGAGGGGGTAAGGTGATGGAGAGCCTTGAAGCCGAGAGTGAGGAGTTTGTGCCTGATGCGTAGGTTGATTGGTAGCCACTGGAGATTTTTGAGGAGCGGAGTAACATGACCAGAGCGTTTCTGCACAAAGATGATCCGGGCAGCAGTGTGAAGTATAGATTTAAGTGGGGAGAGACAAGAGGATGGGAGATCAGAGAGGAGGCTAGTGCAGTAATCCATTCGGGATGGGATGAGAGATTGAACCAGCAGGGTATCAGTTTTGATGGAGAGGAAAGGGCAGATCTTGGCGATGTTGTGGAGGTGTGACCGGCAGATTTTTGTGAGTAGAGAGTAGAGAGGGTAGGGTTGAGAGTAGTAGCTTGGTCATCAAGATTGGGTAGAGAGGATAAGGAAGCGAGGTGGGCTGTGATGCTCTGAGAAAGATGGATCGGGTGGAGACAACAGAGGTCTCTGTGGGGTAGTAATATAGATTTACATGGGTGAGGAGTATGAGTGAGGATGCATGTGAGAAGGTTATGATCAGAGAGAGGGATTTCAGAGTTGGTGGAGATAGTGCAGTGGTAGGAGATGATGTGGTCGAGGGTGTGACCAGGCTGGTGTGTGGGTGAGGTGAGGTGGAGCAGGAAGTTGGCACCATCAAGGAGAGATAGAAGGCGGGTGGCAGAGGAGTCACCTGGGACATCCATGTGGATGTTGAAGTCTCCGAGGATAAGAGTGGGAATGAAAGAGGAGAGAATGAAGGTGAGAAAGGGGTCAAAATCGTTAAAAGATGTTGGAGGTCGGGCCAGGGGCATGGTAGATGACGGTTAAAAGAATCTGGAGGGGGAAGTAGAGGCGAATAATATGGGCTTCAAAGGAGCCGAAGGAAAGGGAAGGTGGGGGAGGAATAGCGCAAAAGTGACATTGAGATGCGAGATGGAAGGTGACATCTCCTCCTTTTCTGGTGAGTCTGGGGGTGTGGGAGAAGAAGCGGCCTCCACTGGAGAGAGCAGCCGAAGAGACCGTGTCATCCGGAGTGTGCCATGTTTTGGTTAAGGCAAGACGGGGAAAGAGCTGGAAAGGAATAGGTCAGGGATGAAAGGGAGCTTACCTATAATGGAGCGGGGGTTCCAAAGGCCACACTTGGCAGCACCTGTGGAGGGAGGGGAAGGAGGGGGAAGGATGCGAGGGGTGGGGACGGTTTGGGTAGGAGTGAGTTGGCTGGGTCCTGGGCGGAGAGAGGGGGAAGAGGGGTAATGATGAGATAGGAGAACTGGGATGGGGCGGGGGTGGGGAGGAGGGGAGGGAGGGGGTTGGAAAGGAGGGGTTCAGGGTTGACACTGGTACAGAGGGATTCTGGGGAGGGGGCGGGAGAAAGGGAGGGAAAGAGCTGGGTTGGAGAGGAGAGGGGGAAGGTGAGGACTGGGAAGGGCAGATGGGAGCAGGGGAGTTGATAGTTAATGGTGAGGTCAATAAAGTAAATGACAGCACATCGAGTAGTTAACAATTAACATGCAGTAGCAATAATAAAATAAGTAGATGATGACATCAGAGAGCAGTTAAAAATTAACATGTGATGGCAATGATAAAATAAGCAGATGATGACATCACAGAGAGCAGTTAACAATTAACGTACAGAAGCAACCATAAAATAGGCAGATGATGCCCAGAGCAGAAGGATGAACTGTCCATGGTTCAGTCAAATAAAATCTAAAAGGCTAATGGCAAGGAGAGGCCAGGGGCTCTTGGAAAAAATGTCTCTGAGGTAGTGGAGGGTGGAGGCCTATGGATGGCAATTCTGGAGTAGGACGGAACTGTTAAGTCAACCAATCACTTGCCAGAGTATGACAAGGGTAAAAGACAGCATCTCTGTAATTAAGGATTTTTTTCTACAAGGAGGAAATGATTCAGTTGTATTTACCATTATGAGGAAAGGAGAATGGAAACATAGATAAGTGGGTAAAATAGAAAATTAGGCATAATGTTAAATACTTAAGTGGCAAAGAGTAAACAACAGAGTACAGAGAAGCAGCATGGCTTAAGGGCAAGAGCCCAGGCTTGGGAGTCAGAGATTGTAAATTCTAATCCCAACTCTGCCACTTGTCTGCTGTATGACCTTGGGAAAGTCACTTAACTTCTCTGTGCCTAAGTTCCCTCATCTTTAAAATGGGGATTAAGACTGTGAGTCTATCAATGAGATTTGAATCTTGTATCCGCCTCAGGCTTAGTCCATTGCTTGGCACACTAAGAGCTAAACATATGTCACGATTATTTGAAACTTTGCTTACCTCAACGTATCTTTTCTTGGTGGGATATAGGAGGAGAATGGGTAGCAATACATATCCAAGCAATTATAGTATTGTGAAGTACCCCATTTTATAGATGAGGTTACTGAGGCACAGAGAAGTGAATGATACAACCAAAGAAAGGGAGACAAATGAAATGTTTTAGGGAAATAGTAAAAATATAGGGAAACCATGTGGCATCACAGACACAAGCTGGAAGTCAAGATGAATAGTGGCTCTTTCAGAGCAAAGGTTTTGAGACAATTGTGACAGATATTTAAAAGAGAAAACAATGCCAGCTGGTGTCAGCAACAAATGCAACAGCACAATTAAGGATGGTCTCTGCATTTATAAGTGATAATCTGGACTAGTTGTCCCATATTGACTCTTCATCCTAATTATGCCCATAGATAAGCTTACCACCAATAATGTCATCTTTGAATGAGGAAAATTGCACATATTAAATCACCAATCCAACATGAAAAATTAGCCAAGAGGGCAAATCAAATCCTGGGCATCAAGGGGGAGATAAAAGATTAAATGAAATGATTAGTTTCTATGTAACGTCACTATGTAAAACTATGATATGTACACACTGGAATCTGGTCACCATCAGTCAATCAATCAATCAATGGCATCTACTGAGTACTTACTCTGTTTGCATAGCACTGTACTAAGTGCTTGGGAGAGTACAATTCAACAGAGTTGTAGACATGTTCATCCCTAAAATAGGACATAATAAATATGGAAAAAAATCAACCAGTCATTTTTGAGTACTTGTATTTTACTAAGACCTTGGGAGAGTATAACATAAAAGATTTGGAAGACATGTTCCCTACCCACCAGGTGCTTACAGTCCAGAGGGAGTAAAAAGAAGGATTAGTGAAGTGAATAAGAAGATGGGAAAGCATTTCCTTGAGAACAGGCTGAAAGGAATAGGATTCTGTCTGGAAAGATAAAGGCATAGAAGGAACATTATTAAAGTCTATATTCATTCATCCATCCAATTATTGAGCACTTACTGTGTTCAGAGCACTGTTTTAAGCGTTTGGGAAGTACAAGTCAGCAACATATAGAGACGATCTGTATTTTCGTGAGCTGTGGGCAAGGAAATACGAAACTGTTCACCAGATCTTACAGCATCAAGAAGAGGGGATAAACTTCAAAACTAAACGTGGGAAATTCAAATTAAAATAACATGTCTTCACCAACATGATGATGAGCATATGGAAATCCTTATAATAGGAAGTTGTCTTGGGCCCACAATATCAGCTAATTATTGAGAAATTTGTGAAAAATTGCAGATGAGTAATGCATAATGGAGGAAAATTTAGAGACATTTAATGGTACATTTCTAGAAGTAACAGTGATGGTCAGAGGGTAATCTTCATATGTAAGCTAGTTATGGGCAGGGAATGTATCCACTAATTATGTTGTGTTATACTCTCCTAATCACTTAGTACAGAGTGTGGAACATGATAAATGCTTAGTAAATACTACTGTTTGATTGTTTAATGGACCCTCTGTGAAGGATATAAATGGAGACAGGGCACTAAAATGGATGGAGCATTCACCTAACACCTACCAGCATTCAAGTGTGGACACCTTTTACATTGCTGCCTCTTGAATGAGGTTTTGTGTGTATTTTTATTATTATATTCATTATTATAGGGTTCTACTTTCTCCTCAGCACATTTGTCGGACATATTAAAATGACATCTAACATACACCTATTTATAAATGAAAATTGGAATTTGCTATGATCTGTCCCAGTTCCCATAAAGGAAATTCACAGTTGATAAGAGATGTAACATACGACATGTCAGTTCATACTAACCCCATTTCTGTTAACAGAATGTCCTTACCCAGTTTTACCAAGAACATATATTCTTGCCCATTACCTTCATCAGGGCCCCCTTAACATCCTTGTTCCTCAGAGTATAGATTAGAGGGTTCAGCATAGGGGTCGCCACTGTGTAGAACAGAGACACAGGACGAGAAAGTTTTCTGTCTCCCATCACTTGCCTGGATCCTCATGATGGCACAGAGGATGTATATATAAGAGATGATTATGGTGGGGACAGTGCTTAATATTGTGATGGCAGCAGAGATGGAATAAAGAATTTGAATTAGATGAATATCAGAGCAGGAAATTTCCATTAATGGTGGGAAATCATAGAAAAAAATGATAAATTTAACAGAGTCCACAGAAGACTAAATTGAAAACAAAAGTGGTAAACACCACAGCATTTAAGCAACCGCTTACATAGGAAACAGTTATGAGCTGGACACAGACTCTATTGGACATGGAGATGGCATAGAGCAGGGGATTGCAGATGGCCACACATTGGTTATATGCCATCATGGCCTAGTAAGATGTCCTCTGAGATTCCAAAAGCAAAAGTAGAGCACAGTTGAGCATCTTTGGTCGCACACGGCTTCAACTATCATCTCTACACTGATGACACCCAAATCTACATCTCTGCCCCTGCTCTCTCTCCCTCCCTCCAGGCTCGCATCTACTCCTGCCTTCAGGACATCTTCATCTGGATGTCTGCCCGCCATCTAAAACTCATTATGTCCAAGACTGAACTCCTTATTTTCTCTCCCAAACGCTGCCCTCTCCCTGACTTTCCCATCACTGTAGACAGCACAGCCATCCTTCCCATCTCACAAGCCCACAACCTTGGTGCCATCCTCAACTCCGCTCCCTCGTTCACCTCACACATCCAATCTGTCACCAAAACCGTCGGTCTCACCTCCAAATCATCTCCAAGATCCACCCTTTCTGCTCCATCCAAACTGCTAACTTGCTGGTCCAATCTCTCATCCTATCCCGACTGGATTACTGCATCAGCCTCCTCTCTGATCTCCCATCCTCCTGTCTCTCCCCACTTCAGTCTATGCTTCACTCTGCTGCCCGGATTATCTCTGTACAGAAAAGCTCTGGGCATGTAACTCCCCTCCTCAAAAATCTCCAGTGTCTGCCTGTCAACCTACGAATCAAGCAAAAACTTCTCACTCTAGGCTTCAAGGCTCTCAATCACTTCGCCCCTTCCTACCTCACCTCCCTTCTCTCCTTCTACAGCCCAGCCCAGGGCTTAGTACAGTGCCTGGCACATAGTAAGTGCTTAGCAAATACCATAATTATTATTTTAAAATGTCAGACCTGTTATGGTAATAGATTAGCATATCAATCAGCTCAATTACCTCAAATGTTGAAGCAAGTGTAAATTCAAGTCTCCAGGATTGCATACAAGTAAAGTGGCTCTAAACACATATAGATCATCCCCTTTTCTCATGCAAGCCCTATAGACCTTAATTAACAGTCCCTTCAGAATGCAGGGAAAATCAAACTCTAGCTAGTTTCAGGCTAGACAAATCAAATTATGTGAATGAAAACTCAACAACTGTAAGGTCAACCTAAAACCAGAGGGGAAAGGAGGAATAATAAGGTGCTATGTTGGAAAACTTAGCTGCCCCCTTCCTTAAACTCATTTCTCCTCAGTCCATCTCTTAAATGTGATTCTCAGTGGAAAGAGCCCGGGCTTTGGAGTCAGTGGTCGTGGGTTCAAATCCCGGCTCCGCCAATTGTCAGCTGTGTGACTTGTACTTCCCAAGAGCTTAGTACAGTGCTCTGCACACAGTAAGTGCCCAATAAATAGGATTAAATGAATGAATGAATTCAGCTGTGCACTGGAAGGATTTTCAAGAGGAGAGTGAATTGGTTGCATATTTTCTTGGGGTTCCAGCAGTAAATGTCAAATGGGATGCAATATCGGCAGGATCCATCACCTAAGACCTGGACAGAGGTTAATAATTATGTGAATGATGACTTTTCATAATCTTTTCTGCCTAACAATAATGCTGATTAAGGTATTTAAATAAGTACTTACTGTGTGCCAAGCCCTGGTACTAAAGCCCTGGGGTAGATATAGAATAATCAGATCATACTCTGTCCCCATCCCACATAGGATTCACAGTCTAAAAAGGAGGGAAAAATGGATAGTTCATGTCCATTTTACAGATGAGAAAACTGAGGGACAAATAAATGCCTTCCAACAAAAGTGTTTGGGGGTTAAATCTAATGTCCTAATGAAGGAGCTTGTTATTCAATCTTAACCAAACTTGGGTGTTTCCCTTATATCAGAATACTGCATAAATGGGTATGAAAAAGCTCTTTTGGTGATTATAATAACAATGGTGGTATTTGTTAAGCACCTATGTGCCAAGCACTATTCTAAGTGCTTGATTTGATTTTGGCTCACCTATTAGGATATTATTATTTTTTTCCTGTGGGCTAACCTTCCTATATGCACTTAACTCTTTTTAAGAAACAATATCCAGTGAACCTCAATGATCTATTCATTAGTAAGATCAAACCTATGATCTCCTTTTGCACCACAGTATCATTTAGAGAAAGGTATTAGAAAAGTATAAACTATGACTGTTTTGTAAAACAAAATTGTAATTAAGATCATTAATATTCCAAATTCATCATTTTTTAATCTTGTTGGAATTTATTTAGCACTTGTGTGCAGAACACTGTACTAAGCACTTTGAAAAGTGCAATACAATAAAAATAATCTCATGCCTGCCATATCAATCAAATAATGGTATTTGTCAAATGCTTCCTGCGTTCAATACACTGTACTAAGTGCTTCCATATGTACTGTAATTGTTTCCATTCCACTGAGAATAGGAAGACAATAATTATGATATTGAATCAATTGAGCTGTAACTTCTTTTCTAACTCCAGCATACTTTTTCTTTCACCAGATATCCAAGTCTTCACAAATGGCTCTCTGGAAAAACCACACTATAGTGACAGAACTCATCCTTTCTGGATTCTTGAGTTACTCAGATGTATAGGGCACTCTCTTCATAGCATTTCTTGTTGTCTAAATGCTCACTCTGCTTGGGAAGCTTGGGATGATCATATTAATCAGGAAAGATTCCCAACTTCACCTCCCTTTGTATTTTTTCATCAGTAACTTGTCCTTCATTGACCTCTGCTGCTCTTCTAACATTACACCCAACATGCTGGTTAAATCCCTTGCAGAAAGAAAGGTCATTTTTTACTCTGATTGTGTTACACAATTGTGTCTCTTTGCTGCCTTTGCAACCATAGAATATTATCTTTTGGCTATAATGGCATACGGTAGTTACTTAGCAGTCTGCAATCCCCTTCTTTATCCTGCAATCTTGTCCCAACATCTGTGTTTAGAGTTAATCATTGGCTCTTATGTAGCCAGAATGTTAAATTCCACTATACAGACATTTTCTCTCTTTTGATTGTCATTCTGTAGTTCAAATGTCATCCACCACTTTTTCTGTGATATTCCAAAACTGTTAAAGCTCTCCTGTTCTACTACTTTTCTTTGAGAAATTCTGTCACCTTTCTTCAGTGTGATGATAACGATGAGTACAATGAGTAAGTAGCCTTTGAGCCCCATTTGGGTAGGGACTGTGCCTAACTTGAATATCTTGTCTCTAACCCACCACTTAAAATAGTGCTCAGCTCATAGCCAGTGTTAATGAATATCACAATTTTTATTATACTGTGATTTTCCTTATGTCCCATTGGAACATGTGGAATAAGTCTCCCCTTGCTTATTTCCCATTGCAGGAAAGGAAATCCCAAATACCTTGGTATAGCACTCTGCACACAGGAAGAATTCAATAAATAAATACCACTGATGATGCAATGGGAAGGCTGAGGAGGAAAACTCTTTTAACTTCCATCTCTTTGGAAAGTGCATTGCAAATACTGTTCTGGACATTGAAGGGAGAGTAGAGTATTCACCAGTAATTATTTTTGACCTTTTTCTGAGGTTCATCTTATGGTCAAGTATACAGCCAGGAGACCATTTCTACGATCTACATTCCACCATAAAGCAAAACCTAGAAAGGCTAACATGCTGCAATGGATAAATGAAAAATAAATTTGCTTGAAACCAAAGTAAATCACTTCAATTGAACATGAAGTAAATGAGGTTACCGCCTTCCTCAACACACAGCCATCCAATACTAGTCATAGCTAAGTGACTAGTGGATAAAGCATATGTCTGGGAGTCATTCATCCATTATTCATTCATTCAATCATATTTATTGAGTGCTTACTGTGTACAGAGCACTGTACTAAGCGCTTGAGAAGTACAAGTTGGCAACATATAGAGACGGTCCCTACCCAACAGTGGGCTCACAAACTAGAAGGGGGAGACAGAGAACAAAACATACTAACAAAATAAAATGAATGGAATAAATATGTACAAATAAAATAAATAGAGTAATAAATACATACAAACATATATACATATAAACAGGTGCTGTGGGGAGGGGAAGGAGGTAAGATGGGGAGATGGAGAGGAGGAAGAAGGGGAGAGGAAGGAGGGGTCTCAGTCTGGGAATGCATCCTGAAGGAGGTGAGCTCTCAGTAGGGCCTTGAAGGGAGGAAGAGAGCTAGTTTGGCAGATGTGTGGAGGGAGGGCATTCCAGGCCAGGGGGATGACGTGGGCCAGGGGTCGATGGCGGGACAGGTGAGAATGAGTCATGGTGAGGAGATTAGCAGCAGAGGAGTGGAGGTTGCAGGCTGGGCTGTAGAAGGAGAGAAGGGAGGTGAGGTAGGAGGGGGTGAGGTGATGGAGAGCCTTGCAGCCGAGGGTGAGGAGTTTCTGTCTGATGCATAGGTTGACTGGTAGCCACTGGAGATTTTTGAGGAGTCAGAAGGACATGGGTTCCAATCCTCGCTCTGCCACTTATCTACTGTTTGATCTTTAGAAAATTACTTAATTTCTCTGTGCCTCAGTTCCATAATCTTCAAAATGGGGATTAGGACTTGCAGTCCCATATGCGGCATGGACGGTGACCTACCTGTTTAAGCTACACCAGCTCTTAGAACAGTGCCTGGCACATAGGAAGTGCTTAAAAATACCATTAAAAAAGATCCAGAACACACTTATAAGGAGAGAATGAGTACTTGTTTGTCCATTTCCTTCATTAAAATGTTTGGATCTAAAAGCAGGTTCTTTATCTTTGACTTGTTTTCTTGCACTGAGTCAATTACTATGCAAAAACTCCACCCAAAATGAATAGAGGTGATAAACTCATTTGTAAATGAGATTTGCTTATCCTGTGCTAAGAAAAAGGGTGTACTGAAGTTATCGTTATATAAATAAAGGGAAATCAACTCTGGTTGACCTTCAGGTTTCTTTACACAAAGGGATTAGGACCAGATTGGGTTGATCTGGAAATCATTTCTTCTTCTTGCAAGGGGTAAGGAGTTGATAGTTCGCCTGTTTCAACTGTCAACTTCAGAATGAGAAGTACTCAAAAAGAAGGTGTTTGCCTACCCAGAGTGCCTTGCAATATTGCAGTAACAGAATAGCTAATCCATTAGCTAAATTCTTCCAAATGCTTAACAAAATTCCTTGATCATGAAACAGGAGGAAAGGATGGCAAATCAATACTTCCTGATCACTAAGGGTCATTTAGTATTCGGGAATATTGCCAAGTATATTGAAGCTCTTTCAACAATTATAGGATTTAAAATGGTAGTCAAGAAGTGAAACAATTATTCTGGGCATTCAGGTAAAAAATTCCACTACTGACCTAGTTACCGGAGTTAAAGGATCAGGTATGAGTGTTCACAAAGGGCAGTCGTCTTAGGTAATTTAGGCATGACCGAATCCCTGATGGAGTTGCCATCTGTCTGATACTATTGGAACTGCACCCACCTTTCAGGAAGCAATACCATTTCATAGTGGTCGAAACTTGCTACCCATTCTCCCAAATCTGGAAAGCATAGTGTGCCTTCCGGGGAATCATTTTCTTGGTAAATGTATATATGTATATATGTTTGTACATATTTATTACTCCATTTATTTTACTTGTACATATCTATTCTATTTATTTTATTTTGTTAATATGTTTGGTTTTGTTCTCTGTCTCCCCCTTCTAGACTGTGAGCCCACTGTTGGGTAGGGACTGTCTCTATATGTTGCCAACTTGTACTTCCAAAGCGCTTAGTACAGTGCTCTGCACACAGTAAGTGCTCACGATACGATTGATTGATTGATTGATTGCAGGGTTCTGACCCCACAGTGCGTGGTGTGTGGTGCCCTGTCCAAGCCAAGTCCAAATTTTGAAGTAGCCCAGGTAAACCTGGGCAGCCTTAGGGAAATTTATCTGGGGAACAAGTCCTCAGAACAGCTGCACTGGACATGGCTACAGATTCAGGAATACCCATAGTACCAAGAAAATTCAGTCTCTCACTTGGGATTCCAAAAATTTCCAAGGAAAAGACCCAGGTTTCTAGCTCCAGCTGGACTTCTTTAAGGCCCCACCACCTTCAACCCCCCAGTCTCCCAGCTTGTGGGAGTCCACATGAACCAAAGTCCACCTCAGGGGTAGCCAGAAACTGAGAGTCACACTTAGTATAGGGGGTAATCCTCACCACCAGGGATTACTGTGAGAAGAAGCCACCACACTAAACTCTGTGACACTGAAGGAAGAACAAATTTCTACAAAGTTGAGAAAGTCTCTGCAGTACTGGTCAGCTGCTTAATTTGGGAAGTTAGAAAATACAGTTCTTTTTCCTGTCAATGGTTCAGTGGTATGCTCACACTAATAATAGTATGTGTTAGATGCTTACTATATGCCAAGAACTGTTCTAAGCACCAGGGTAGATATCAAGTGGATAAAGCATGGGCATGGCAGTCAGAAGGACCTCGGTTCTAATCCTGGCTCTGCCATTTGTCTGCTGTGTGACCTTGGACAAGTCACTTAAATTCTCTGTGCCTCAGTTACCTCATGTGTAAAATGGGGATTAAGACTATGAGCCCTATGTGGAACAGGGACTGTGTCCAACCCAATTTGCTTGTATCTACCCAAGAACTTAATACAGCGCCTTACACTCATTCAATCGTATTTATTGAGTGCTTATTGTGTAGAGCACTGTACTAAGCGCTTACACAGAGTAAGCACTTCTTAACGAATACCACAGTTGTTATTCTTATTATTAGGTCAGACACAGCTTCTGACTCAAAGGGGATCACAATCAAAGTAGGAGGGAGAACAGGTATTTTATACTCATTTTATATATGAGGAAACTGAGAACCCGAGAAGTAAAGTGACTCTCCCAGGGTAACAGCAGGAAAATGGTAGAGCTGAGATTAGAACCCATGCAATCTGACTTCCTGGCCTCTGCTCTGTACTCAGATCTCTAGAACAGTGCTTGGCACATAGGAAACACTTAACAAGTACCATTATTGCTATTATTATTATTGTTATTATTATTATTATTATTATCATCCAATCTAACATCCAGTACTCCTAAAAAAAGGGACACCAAGAGCCTCCAGCTATTCCCTCTGTCCTCTCTGCTTATTACCCATCCTGTCTATATCCCTTTTTCTCCTCCTTTTCATCCTAAATCCTCCTTCTGTTAATTCCCTGTTTTGAATTACCCCATCTCATTCATCTCTTTCATTCCTCTATCTCTTCACTTCTCAAACAATCAGTCTCTCCCCTTTCTCCATCTCCCCCACACCCATTGCTTCTCATGTAATTATACATAATTGATTTTCAAATATTATTTGAAATTATCAAAGCATACACAAATCATTTAATTATTGTGTTTTCAGCCTCTTTGATAATAAGTATTTGCAGACCCCAATAATTTAATCCCAGAGGGTAAAACTTCTATATAAACATGGCTGTTAAACTTAAACTAGAGAGGAATAATTTGGAAGTCACTGCAGTTCTATATTCTACTGGTAGGATTAAATTTTGGACTGCCATACAAAATGCAAAATAATGCAATTTATGACAGATAAATTTTCTTTCCATTAAAGACAAAAAGAATGGATTTTGCATTACTGAATATGGAGCGGGGCGGGGAGACAGACAACAAAACAAAACATATTAACAAAATAAAATCAATAGAATAGATACGTACAATAAAATAAATAGAGAAATATGTACAAACATATATACATATATGCAGATCTACCCCAGCGCTTGGCACAGAGTCAGCACTTCACCAGGACCGCAATTTTCATTAATTCCCACTATTATCCCGTTCGGAGAATTTCCCGCGAAGGCCAGATCCCAAGCGCTCTTCTAAAGAAGACGACGACGATGCTAAATAATCACGGGGTTTCTTCAGCGCTCACTCTGTGCCAAGCACCGGGGCCGACAGGGAGCGATCGGGACGGGGATACAGACAACAAAACAAAACATAGTAACAGAATAAAATCAATAGAATAGATATGTACAATAAAATAAATAGAGTAATAAATATGTACATACATATATACAGATCTACCCAAGCGCTTGGCACAGAGTCAGCGCTTCCCCAGGACCGCAATTTTCATTAATTCCCAGTATTCTCCCGTTCGGAGAATTTCCCGCGAAGGCCAGATCCCAAGCACTCTTCCAAAGAAGACGACGGCGATGCTAAATAATCACGGGGCTTGTTCAGCGCTCACTCTGTGCCAAGCACCGGGACCGACAGGGAGCGAGCGGGGCGGGGAGACAGACAACAAAACAAAACATATTAACAGAATAAAATCAATAGAATAGTAAGTATGTACAAGTGAAATAAATAGACGCGGTCCCCTTCCCACCTGGGGCTCACGGTCGTCATCCCCGTTTCCCAGCTGAGGGCATAGAATAACATAAGATAACGTAAAATAATATTACAGCCCATAGAATAACAATAATAATAATGTAATAATAATAATAATAATGGTATTAGCTATAGCTTCCCGTCTCGCCCGTCCATTTCCTCACTGAAGGTCCGGCTTCGACGGGGCACCGGACTCTGTGAAAAGCAGAGGGCCCGGGGAGCCGCTGGGCAAAGGATGACCCTTCCGATCCTGTCGTCATCGTTGGCTCGAGTCTCCTCCCTCGAAAGAAATCCTTTCCGTCCTTAATCCCGGTGTCCAGAATAGCGCGCGGAAGGGTGTCATTTAGGGGACTGTATTTAGTTGCTCTCGTGGGCCGCGTCTTCTTCCCGGCGCCGGGGAAGCGGCCGCCGCTAGCTCCGTGGGACGGGTTGGGTTTCGACGCGTCACCGGGGACCATCCGGCCGCATCCGTAATCCGTTTTCCGCTCCAGCGATGTCGGTCTCCCCCTTCGGACCGGAAGCTCGCGCTCGGCACCCGGCGCTTAATGAGTCGGATTGACGGCCGAGAATTTCCTTTCACGGTCCCGCGGCCCCGGACGCGGGGGAAGCGCCGTTGATTCGTTCCTTCGGTAGTATTTATTGAGCTCTTACTGTGTGCGGAGCACTGTCTCTGGATCGGCTGGAGTTGCCACCCCATGTTGTTGCCAATTTGTACTTCCCAAGCGCTTAGTACAGTGCTCTGCACATAGTAAGCGCTCAATAAATACGATTGATGATGATGATGATCATATTGTACATATTTATTACTCTATTTATTTATTCTACTTGTACATATCTATTCTATTTATTTTATTTTGTTAGTATGTTTGGTTTTGTTCTCTGTCTCCCCCTTTTAGACTGTGAGTCCACTGTTGGGTAGGGACTGTCTCTATATGTTGCCAATTTGTACTTCCCAAGCGCTTAGTACAGTGCTCTGCACATAGTAAGCGCTCAATAAATACGATTGATGATGATGATGATATTGGTAAAGAAATCAGATATCTAGCCTCTGAATACTCAAACTATAGAACAGTCATTTCTTGATTCCATGACAATGATGGCAGAAAGCTACAGATAATTCAAAGTGCTTTATTTTGTCCAAAGGTTTAGTTCACTTATCATTCTCTCTAGAGCTGCTAACAATTAGGAAAATAAAATATATTTTTTACTTCCTCTCTAGGCTCCTGCCCAAATGGCTGAAATACTGGAGAAAATAGAGGAAAGAACAAGGAACAAATCTATTAATCAAAGATTGGCTTTATCTGAAGTTAATAATATCACCAACCATAGAGTCCTTCCCTTTCTTAATCTCTGCTTCTAATTTCCATAGGTACATCCCTCGTGTATCATTTCAACACACATAACAATGAATCCGAGAATGATTCTTGGCAGAGTGAACACTGCCAATTGTATCTAGCTGCTTGGAGGAAGAAAACATGTAAGAGGACTCTTTTTATCCAGCTGTTTAAAATCTTCCACCTCCTTCATTTAATTTTATAATCTCAGAAGTTAATCTATGTTATTATCTGTGGGCATCCCCTGCAGATTTCCAGTAGACCTACTTTCAGAGGTAAAGCCTTTAGCAATTTTGACTTCTTCATCATCAGTGGTATTCATTGAGTGCTTACTATATACTGTACTGATTACTTGAGAGAGTAAAATAAAACGGAGTAGGCAGACACGTTCCTTGCCCAAAGTGAGTTTACAGTCTAGAGGTGGAGACAGAGATTAATATAAAAAGTATAATATAATTAATAATGCCTTTGCCCCTAAAAGACACCTAAACGATGTTTAAACAGCACAATTAGTCACTGTGTTTAAGTAGTGTTATTATTCAAATACCTGATTAACCACACTTCCCCATATTCCTCTTTCAGAACTGTGGAAGTCAGAATTGAATTGTGGCAGTTGAATTGGTGGTCGAATGTGTAATAACTCCAGTCACCATCACTTTAAATCATCCGGGCCCTAGAGCAAAGATGCAAAAAGACTCTTTTTTTGTTCTGGGAAATATTCACTCCCTTCCAGCCCACTCCAGCAGAAGCTTACTGTGCCATCTCTCCACAGATATCCAAACACCCCTTTCATTCATTCAGGGAGAATATTTGATCTTCTATTGCAATCTTCCCTCTCTAGTCAGTAGGGTGAATCCAGAATTCCTCTCTTCAGGAGGCAGGATCCCAATATGGTTTATTCGAGTGTGGTTCTTGGTCTCTGCTTAAACTCACTCCACTCTTCCAAAAGCCCCAACATCACCTTGCTGGGGATAGCTGATGAAGAAGACTTAAAACACAGATAAATAAATGTCCTCTCTGCCCCCACATTAAATTGCTAATAATTAGTAAATATCCTATCTCTGTGTGAGCGCATGCATAGGAACCACTATATACATGTGTGCGTTTGCAAGGAAGGATTTTCATTTCCTCAACTCCTTTCTTTTAGAACTAAATTAATGGCTCCAGATCGGCCTGGTGGAAATTCCTTGTTTTACAGAACTCCATGGGAAATAAGTGTTGTGGGTGACATCCAACACTCCCAGAGTAGCGCAACTGGCTATGTGGATTGGGTAATCGTATTCCGTGATGGACAGGAACAATGGTAACTTGGTGACTGAATTCATCCTTGTGGGTTTCAGACACCACCTGTAATTGATGATCCCTCTCTTCCTGGTTTTTTAACTGATCTACGAGACTACCGTGTTGGGGAATCTTGGGATGATTGGGTTAATCCAAATGGACTCCCACTTGCACCTGACCATGTACTTTTTCCTTTCTGGCTTGTCCTCCCTCGACACATGTTACTCCTCGTCTATCACCCTCAAAGCCCTGGTAAACTTGGTAAATGGGG
The DNA here is from genome assembly GCF_015852505.1 of Tachyglossus aculeatus. Taxonomy (NCBI): domain Eukaryota; kingdom Metazoa; phylum Chordata; class Mammalia; order Monotremata; family Tachyglossidae; genus Tachyglossus; species Tachyglossus aculeatus. The sequence goes on along the minus strand of NW_024044853.1, from coordinate 454,200 downwards.
GGAAGCCATTTCTGTAGCTGGATGGGTTGCACAGCTTTTCTTTTTCTCTGGCTTTGCCAGCACAGAAACTTTTCTCCTGTCAGCCATGCTGTATGACCATTATGTGGCCATCTGTAACCCTCTGCTTTATGAGACTGTCATCTCCCAGAGATTCTGTGTGGGCCTGGTGGCTGGTTCCTACTTGGCTGGATTTGCAAATGCTACCCTACTCGCCAGTTGCACTTTCCAGTTGGCTTTCTGCCACTCCAACTTGATCCACCACTACTTAATAATAATAATAATGATGGTATTTGTTAAGCACTTACTATGTCCAAAGCAAGCACTGTTCTAAGCGCTGGGGAGGTTACAAGGTGATCAGGTTGTCCCACTGGGGGCTCACAGTTTTAATCCCCATTTTACAGATGAGGCACAGAGGAGTTAAGTGACTTGCCCAAAGTCATACAGCTGACAGTTGGTGGAGCCGGAATTTGAACCCATGACCCCTGACTCCAAAGCCCGTGCTCTTTCCACTGAGCCATGCTGCTTCTACTTCTGCAATGTTCTCCCCATTCTGCAGCTTTCTTGATATGATACCATTATCAATGAAATCCTGCTCTCTACTGGGGCAGGTTTGATCCAAATAAGCACAGTGATAATGCTCCTATCCTCGTACCTGTACATTCTGATCGCCATCCTGAAGATCCTATCTCCTGAGGGGAGACACAAAGTCTTCTACACCTGCAGTTCCCACCTAATAGCTGTGGTGATATTTTATGGCACCACGTTTTTCATCTATTTAAGGCACGACTCAAGTTCATCTCTGGATGAACAGATCCCCGTTGATTTTTTACACACATTTGTGATCCCCATGCTGAACCCTCTAATCTACAGCCTGAAGAATCTGGAGGTGAAAGATGCCCTCAGAAATGTAATGGAAGGAAGAGTAACCTGTAGGAGACCTTGTAATTCAATGTAATTTCCATCGAGCCAACGGGAAAATGTAAAGTTTAATTTTGCCTCATCTTGTAAAATAGAGAAAAAAAATAAATGTTAAGAATAATTGTATTTGTTAAATGCTTTCTATGTGCCAAGCACTATACTAAGTGCTTGGGTGGTTACGAGCAAATCAGGTTGGACACAATCCATGTCCCATATGGGGCTCACAGTCTCAATTCTCATTTTGCAGATGAGGTAACTGAGGACCAAAGGGGGGAAGTGATTTGTGCAAGGTCACACAGCAGACGAGGCAGAGCTGGTATTAGAACCCATGACTTTCTGACTCCCAGGCCCATGCTCTATCCACTATATCTATGAGTCAGAGGAGATGAGTCCTAATCACGGCTCTGCCACTGCTGGGTGACATTGGGCAAGTCACTTCACTTCCCTGCACCTCAGTTACCTCATCTTCAAAATGGGGATTAAGACTGTGAGCACTGTGGGGGATATTAACTGTATCCAAACTGATTAGTTTGTATCTACGCCAGTGCTTAGAACATAGTAAGCACTTAACAAATACAATTAAAAATCAAGGTGATAGCTAGTTTGATGATTAAAGAAATAATTTAATTAACTCTTTGAAGTATTTTGCACAGTGGACATGAAACTGCCCATGTATGCCTTGATTTCACCCTTTGAGGTCAACTGAATTTATTTATATCTTCCCCAGAGTTTAGTATAGTGCTTGCACATAGTAAGCACTTAACAAATACTGTAAATATATATATGTGTGTTTGTGTGTGTGTGTATTTTATGACATTATTTTAGTGCTTACTATGTGAGAAGCAGCATGGCAGAGTGGATAGAGCACAGACCCGGGAGTCAGAAGGTCATGGGTTCTAATCCCAGCTCTGCCACACATCTGCTGTGTGACCTTGGGCAAGTCACTTCACTTCTCTCTGCCTCGGTTCCCTCATCTGTAAAATGGAGATTGAGACTGTGAACCCAAAATGGGACAGGGACTGTGTCCAACTCAATTTCTTTGTATTCACCCCAGTGCTTAAAACAGTGCCTTGCACATAGTAAGCACTTAACAAATTCCATCATCATCATCATCATCATTGTGTGCCAGTCACTGCAGTAAGTGCTGGGGTAGATACAAGCTAATCAGTTTTGGCACAGTACTTGTTCTACATGGGGCTCACTGTCCTTAATCCCCAATTTGCTGATGAGGTAACTGAGGTACAGAGAAGGACAGTGATTTGCATGAGATCACACAGCAGACAAGTGGTGGAGCTGGGATTAGAACCCAGTTTCTTCTTACACCTAAATTTAGGCTCGATCTGCTAGAGAGGGAGTTCCAGGCCAGAGACAGGACATGGGAGAGTGTTCAGCAGTGAGATAGATGAGATCAAGTTACAGTGAGTAGTTTGGCAATAGAAGAGATTTACAGTCTAACGGGGAGGGAGAACAGGTATTTAATCTCATTTTATAGATGAAGAAACTTAGGCATGGCGAAGTTGAGTTGTCCAGAGTCACACAGTATATAAGTGGCAGAACTGGATTCAGAAACTGGGTCTCTTGATTCTCAGTTCTTTGAACTTTCCACTACGAAATGTAATTTCACCAAATTAATATAAGGTGCTGTGCTAATGTAGATGCAACGCAGATGCACTCATAAATAATAGGTAGTGTATATTCACCATAAGCCACTCTTTTTAAGAAACTAACCTCCTTATCCAAGGTCAATTGATAAATCAATGATTATTAAGCACTTACTTTGTGTAGAGGAGTGTACTAAGCTCTTGGGAAATTCTAACACAATAAAGCTGGTAGACATGATCCCTGCCCACAAGTAACTTACAGTCTATACAGGGAAACAGACTTTAAAATGAATTGCAGATGGATTTGTACATAAGTGCTGTGGGGCTTGGGAAAGGGTGACTCTGAAAGTGCTTAATGAGTACAAATCCAAGTGAATAGGTAATATAGAAGGGAGGGCTTAGACAGGGAATGAAAGGTCTCTTGGGGAAGATATTAGTTTATTAAGCCTTTAAAGAGGAAGAGAGTTATGGCCCATCAGATATGAGGGAGGAAGGAGTTCCAGGCCAGAGAGAGGATAGGGCAAGAGTTCAGCAGGTGTCAATACCGTCAGAATAAATAGAATTACAGCTATATACACATCATTAATAAAATGAATAGAGCAGTAAATATGTACAAATAAAACAAATAGAGTAATAAATATGTACTGATGGAAATTGCTGTTTAAAAATGCTAACTTTGGCTGTAATAGTGGAAAAAATACATTGACTTCAAAATTGGGGTTATGAAAGTGAGCAGTAAGAACGAGCACATTAATAATCCTTACTGTTATTACTTCAGTTTTCAAAATTCCAATATCTGCTGCCCAAATAACTTTTTAGTGGTGATTTTAATGTGTAAAACGTTAGGAATATAAAATTATAGATATAATATTCCAATTATTTATTTATAATCATAATAATCAAAAATATTTATTGAGCCCTTGAGTATTTATGTGTCAAACACTGTTCTAAGTACTGGGATAGATATAGGATTATTAGGTTCAACACAGTTCCTGTCCCACATGGCACTCATAGTCTTAATCCCCATTTTACAGATGAAGTAACTGAGGCACAGAGAAGTTATTTGACTGAGGTCCCCAGCAGACAAGTGGCAGAGCCAGGATTAGAACCAAGGTTCCTTTGACACCCAAGTCCATGATCTATCCACTAGGCCATGTTGATTAGTAGTAATAGTGGTACTAGAGAAGCAGCATTGCTCAATGGAAAGAGCAGGGGCTTTGGAGTCAGAGGTCATGGGTTCAATTCCCAGCTCTGGTGATTGTCAGCTGCGTGACTTTGGGCAAGTCATTTAACTTCTCTGTGCCTCAGTTATTTGTAAAATGGGGATTAAGAATGTGAGCCCCCCGTGGGACAACCTTATCACCTTATAACCTCCCCAGTGCTTAGAACAGTGCTTTGCACATAGTAAGCGCTTAATAAATGCTATCATTAGTAGTATTAGTATTATTAGTAGTAGTACTAGTAGCATTAGACCCAGGGGAAACTATTGAATGACACTTGATGCAATGCACTGAAGAATTAGGCATTTGGGAAGTTCAGAATAAAGAAGCCATGGCTTAGTGGCAACAGCACAGGCCTGGGAGTCAGAGGACATGGGTTCTAATCCTAGCTCCACCACTTTGCTGTGTGACCTTGGGCAAGACACTTAACTTCTCTGTGCCTCAGTCATCTCATATGTAAAATGGGATTAAGACTGTGAGCCCAACGTGGGACAACCTGATCATCTTGTATCTACCTCAGAGCTTAGAACAGTGCTTGGCACATGGTAAGCACTTAACAAATACCATTATTATTATTATTATTATTATTATTATTATTATTGTTATTATTATTATTATTTGGCACATTACCTGCCAATACAAGCTTATGTTCTAACTGAGGACGAAATATATAAAAATAGTTACAACTATTGTGATCAGAATATGTAATTGAGTACACAAATATGCTGGGATAGGCATAAATCCATTGAATTAAAAATGCAGGCTCAGAAATACAACAGAATAGCTGACAAAGCACCCTAACCCTATCCCTAGCATTTTTGGGAAAATGAGCTTGCTGAACCTGGGAACATAATCAAATGGAGCTCAGCTAGTACAGCCCTATGAAAGTACAGCTGGAATCATTACTCAGGTCATGCAGTCAGCCAGTCAATTGTATTTAGTGAGCTCTTACTGTGTGCAGCGCATAGTGCTAAGTGCTTGGGAGAATACAATACAACAATAAACAGATACATTCCCTGCTCACAATTACCCTACAGTCTAGAGGACACTGTCAGTGTTCTTTATTTTCCAACATAAATCCTTCTGGAATGCTCATTAAATAACAGGACCTAGAGAAGAATGGGATTTAGGAATTCAGAATTTTGCTGGCTTTCCAGCACATGGCCTGTGAGCCCAGCCATTTATTCTAGACTGTAAGCTTCTTGTAGACTGGAATGTACCAGTTTATTATTGTACTCTCCCAAGTGCTTAGGCCAGTGCTCTGCAGACATTCAGCACTCAGTAAATAAAATTGAATGAGTGAATGAATGAATGGTAGGAGACAGAGATGCCTTGGAGCATTAAACACAATCAGCATTGAATTATTGTTTTATTGTGCTCTGCCAGACACTTAGTACAGTTCCCTGCACACACTGGACCTTTGATCAACAGACTTTGTTAATCATTCAGAGAGAAGATTGAAGATTGAAGAGAAAAATGTCCAGAAGGAACCAAACCATGGTGACTGAGTTCATCCTTCTGGGATTTACAGATCATCTGGACTTGCAGATTCTGCTCATTGTGATATTTCTAGTAATTTATCTCATCACCCTGATAGGGAGCCTTGGGATGATGGGGCTAATCAAGATCAGCTCGACTCCACACTCCTATATACTTTTTATTCAGTCACCTCTATTTTGATGATGTCTGTTATGCCTCCTCTATCGCACCCAAGATACTGGTAAACATCTTGGTGAAGGAAAAAAACATTTCCTTTACTGGTTTCTTCACCCAGATGTATTTCTCCAGTGATTTGGCAACTACGTAATGTTTCCTGTTGGTGGCCGTGGCCTTGGATCATTTTGTAGCCATCTGCAATCCACTGCTCTACACAGTCATCATATCTAACAGAGTCTGCAGTGAGCTGGCCGTTGCAGTGTATATTTATGGTTTCCTCAATTTCACTGATACAGACCACTATGACTTTGCAAGCCTCATTCTGTGACCTCAGAGTCATTAATCACTTCTACTGCATTTCTGCTATCTCTTTCCCCCTCTGACATTCATTTTAAAGAGAAACAGACCTTCATTATTTCCACATTGAATCTTGTCAGCACTCTGCTGGTCGTCTTTCTCTCGTACTGTTGCATTTTCGTTATGGTCCTGAAATTCCCTTCAAGAAAGGAAAGGTGAAAGACTTTTTCTACCTGTGTAACCTACTTGATCGTCATTGCTTTGTTTTATTGGGCCCTCTTCTCTGTGTACTTTCAACAGCCATATACAAATCATGTCTTGCCTTATGACAAAGCAGCCTCTGTGTTTTATAGTCTCATCGTTCCCATGAAGGATACTTGAGAAAAGTGACAGAGAGGAGAGTTTTGGGGTGAATTAATGTTACCAGCAGCAATATTATAAATCAATACATACATATTGTTTTAATTTTCCCTGAAATTACTGGTTATTAAAATTGTATCAATGAAAGTTTACATTTTAAAATTAAATGCACTGTGATGACATTCTTTGCAAAACTTCGGGTTAAGTAGAAGTTGCACTGTGGTACTCACCCTCTGTCCAACACCATACCTTTGTGTGTACAACTTTTTTCCAACACTGCATTGCACTGGTTTCTGTCAGGCACATGTTGTCAGAAGAATGTTATCAAACTTTTCTGTCACATTCTAGCTAAAATGCCGTGTAAAAACATGCATCAGAGAAGAACATGCACATTGCATATGTGAATGCATCTAGTGTGGATTCATTTTCTGATTGTGACAGAGTAAACTCTATGCCAGTCATGAACCTCTTTGGCTGTACTTGAAGCTTTCTGGGTGAAGCTTAAGGCTCTGCAGAGTTACTGGATCTTAAGCCCCACACCCAACCTATATTCCAAGACTATTCAATCAATCACTTGTATTTACTGTCTTTTAATGATAACTAAAACATAATAATTGTGCTACTTGTTAAGCACTTATGTGCCTAGCAGTGTACTAAGTGCTGGAGTAAAGACAAGACAATCAAGTTGAACACAGACCCTGTCCTACATGGGGCTCATAATCTAAGTAAGAGGGGGAATGGGAATTGAATCCCCATTTTACAGATGAAGCAACTGAGGCCCAGAGAAGTGCCCAAGATCACAACCTGACAAGTGCTTGAGTTGGGATTGGAACACAGGTCCTCTGCCTACCAGTTCTGGGGTCTTTCCACTAGGCTTGCTGCTTCTCGATCATTTCAGAACTCATACTTATACCTTTCATCAGCAAGGAATTTATTTTCACAAAACCACATTAGGCTGTAAAACCTCCACAAGTACATATAAATTTACTGTTTCATCTTGCCAGATGAAACTGTAGATCGGTGTCGATGAATACTCTGACTCAAGCTCTCATCTTTGAGGGGTTTTATAAAGTGGAAAAACAATATGTACTACATAAAAGCCCTTTGGTTTCTCCACAAAAGAAGTTAGCAATAGATTGTGAGAGGGAAATAATTGTGACATGAAATACTTTCTCCATAGGCTCATGTCAGGGACGAAACTGTTTTCTCCTACTGGTTTTCAGTTTCTGTTAATAAAGTCCCTTCACTAAGCAGAACCTTGACCTAAAGATTCAATTCATGTCAGAAACTCAGAGGTTCTGCTGATCAAAATTTGTGCCCAAATTAAAGAAACATTGGTTAAGGGCAACCTTAGTGAGTTAGGAGCATTGTCAATATGTAAGCAGATGTTCCATAGTTCACTTTCAAAAGCACCCTTTCATATCTATGAGGATTATGGACTTTTCCCTAGGTCCAATAAGGGAATGAGGGAAGCAGCAGTGTTGCCTAGTGGATAGAGCATAACCTGGAAGTCAGAATAACTTGGGTTCTACCCCGTCTGCTGCATAACCATGGGTTAATCACTTAGCTTCTCTGTGCCTCAGTTACCTAAACTTTGAAATAGAGATTAAGACTGTGAGTCCAAGTGGGATATGGACTGTGTCCAACCTGAATAGCTTGTATCTATCTCGGCATAGTAAGCACTAAACAAATACCATAAAAAAGGTATTTGGGGGAATTTCCTTGGGGCTAATAACAATAATAATAATAATAATGGCATTTATTAAGCGCTTACTATGTGCAAAGCACTGTTCTAAGCGCTGAGGTAGATACAAGGTCATCAAGTTATCCCACGTGGGTCTCACAGTCTCAACCCCCATTTTACAGATGAGGTAACTGAGGCACAGAGAAGTAAAGTGACTTGCCCAAAGTCACACAGCTGACAAGTGGCGGGGCCGGGATTTGAACACATGACCCCCGACTCCAAAGTCCATACTCTTTCCACTGAGCCACGCTGCTTCTCTAATATTTTATTTATGATGAAAGGAAATATTTGCTTTGGGTGGAATCTGAGTACTGTGAGTGAGTTAAGAGCCACTTTTAGTCTTTGGTTTCTGGATACAAGCAAATTATCAAAATCATTCAAATATTTGGGGGGTACTTTAGCCTCAATTATCTGGAAATTTCAACTCCAATACATAACATTTTTCTGAAAAGAACCCATATCTGAGACCAAAGGAGTCGGGAGACTTGAATTATTAGCTAATACAGATTCAGCAATTTCCTAAAATAGTTACAGTTTACAGTTGATGACTGAAATTTTTATTAAAAGTTTATATATATATAAACTGTATCAACTGTAAACTGGAACTATTTATATATATATATATATATAACTATATATATATATAACTATATATATAACTATTTATATAGCTATTGAGAGAGAGAGAGAGAGAGAGAGAGAGAGAGAGAGAGAGAGAGAGAGAGAGAGAGAGGAGGGGGGAACTTAATAATATCAGGCCTGTGAACTTTGCTTAGAGAAAGACAACCCTGAGAGAAAGACAACACATTTAGAATGTTATATATTGAACTAAGGTGAATCAGTGAAATAGAAGAACAGGTGGAATGTTACAATCACGCATTCCAAATTATAGTTTCTATGAGGAGAGAGTCATCTAAATATAGATTTCTCCCTACACTGCTGAGGCTGATATCTATTTTCCATCCTTTATCAAGGGCTCTGAGCTGATTTTTAAAGTTATGCTATTCTTATAGTTTAAATTGTTAAATGTGCAAGAGTGGGAGAAAGATAATTTATATTGCTTTCACACTCCCATATGGGGTTTTTATCTTGAATAGCTGAGTCCTTCTTTTCCTGATTGTAAATGAGAGCTATGATCACATAATTTGCCTCTGTTCCTATAAAGACATGCTTTATTCCATCCACATTCAAGGGACATCCAGAGCTCACTGGAGGGGTGTAATAGTTTGGTTTCATGCTTCCACAGCCAGTTTAGGATCCTTCACCTTCATTTCCTCATTTCATACAAGTACTTGCAGGAAAACATGAACCAAGAATATTGATATCTGATAGTGAAAAACATCATATCCTGATGTAGTATTACATCAGGTGTTTTCAAGGATGTTAATTCCCAAGGATTTTTAAACTCAGTGCAAAAGATCCTTACAAACTCTGAATATAGCACACCACCAACCCTGAATAAACCATTCCCTTGGTACAAGGTAAACTCCAAAATAACACAGGATAACAGACTCATTTTTTTTCATTATAAAAACTTAAAGGTTTTCTGGTGCCTAATAGAGAAATATAGCTTTCCAATGAGCAAAGGAGCTGTACATTTTGCTCACTGGAATTAAACTAAAGTGACTGCATTACATCTAGTTTTTTAATGCCATATCTCCTTTTGTTGGATGATTGGTAAGTCACATAGATTTTAATGGCTGTTGCTACTTGTTGCCTGTAGAGCAAAGATGGATCATTTACTAATTTTTGCTTTGGTTAGACATGTATTTACTTTAAAGACTTCCCAAGGACGTAGTTAACTGAATGCAATTAATTTAACATTAGCTTAAAGCAGTGAGGATATGCTAAAATGTAAGACTTATAAAATGAAGCAGGGGCCTGGGAGGCAGAAGGTAGTGAGTTTTAATCCTGGCTCCGGCACTTGTCTGATGTGTGACCTTGGGCAGGGCACTTCAGTTCTCTGTGCTTCAGTTCCCTTATCTGTATAATGGGGATTGAGACTGTGAGCCCCATGTGGGACAGGGATTCAACCTGTTTTTTGCTTGGATCTACCCCAGCGCTTAGTATACTGCCTGGTACACAGTTAACACTTAACAAATAGCACAATTATTAAATGAGAAGACCCTGGGACTTCGTCAATATTTACTGTCACTCTCCAAAATGAGACAAGATCTATAATTTAAGTGCCTGTTTTCCCCAATATACTGTAAACTCCTCGAGAGTAGGGGTGATGTCTGTTAATTATGTTATACTCCCTGCACATTTTGTATAGTACCCTGTATATAGTAGGTGCTCAATAAATGCTATTAATTGATTGATTGATTGGTTTGTGAATCCCTTTAGGCAGACTACCTGCTGCAAAGACATATGATAACATCATTCTGACCTTCACAAACAGGAACAGTATTTTTGTTCTGCTATCTCTGACTAAAGCTTTGTGTAAAAGGGGAAATCAATGAATACAGAGTAGAAAGAAAATAAGGACCCAGTGTCAAAGCAAACTGTAGTATGACAATGGATATTCCAGTAAACTCAAACTCTCCTCTTATTTTCCTTTCTAGGAGAAACCATGAGCTCCAAAAAAACTATGGAGTGATAAAAGGGAGATAAATTAAATCCAATTAAAAAGTGTAGTTCTGTGGTTCGCAGAACAATACTGGTCACCCAGTGATGATATACTTGTAAAAAAATTAAGCAATTGATTATATTTAGAAAAGCAAATATATATATATATATATATATATAAATATATTCTGGTCTTAAAACCTTAAGGATATTGACACTGATATTTAGTGATTACATTAAATGCTAAGATTATATCAGGACCTCTTTCAGTATGTTTTCAGTCCATCCTGTTGTATATGAGGATTGAAAATACACAGTAATTATGTCTTTCTGTTTCTCCCCTTAGATTTCAAGAGTAGGGATGATGTCTTTCGTTTGTATGATACTCACCCTATCACTTAAAATAGTGGTCTCCATCCAGGAGGGATTCAATAAATACTACTGAAAGAATGTCATCAGTGGTGACCTATAATCCTCAGGAGTTCAATTACAATCAACCAGGAATGGTATTCATTCAGCTCTTACTTACTTGAGCTCTCGGGAAAGTACAATAGCGTTAGTAGATACAATCCCTACCCACAAGAAGCTTATAGTCTAATAAGCGAAGCAGACCTTTAAACATTTAATGGTTGAGGTAGCCACTGAGTATAAGGATATGTACATAAATGCTATGAGGGTGGGGATGTAGGCTGGGATTAAGTGTATGGCAGAGACAGTAGAAAGGAAAAATAGGGTGGTGGTATGCGAGTTTAGCCTAGGAAGGTTCCTGGAGATGTGATTTTAGTAGGGCATTAAAAATGGAGAAAGTGGTAAACTGTCAGATATGGATCGGGAAGAAGCTCCATGCAGGAGGGAGGGCATGAGTAAGGGGTTCGTGTTGTGCTGAGGTGAGAGTGAGGGATGATGAATAAGTGAGTAGTAAGTAAAGAAGCAGCGGTCCTAGAGGATAGAGAACATGCCTGGGAGTCAGAAGGACCTGGCTTCTAATCCCGGTCAGCCACTTGTCGGCTCTGTGAACTTGGGCAAGTCGCTTTATTTCTCTGTGCCTCAGTTATTTCATCTGAAAAATTGGGATTAAGACTTTGAGCCTTATGTGGGACAGGGACTGTGCCCAATTCAATTCCCTTGAATTGCTTAGTACAGTGCTTGTCATGTAGTAAACTCATAACAAATACTACCATTATTATTATTATGTTCTTGCTGAGGCAGTGAGAAAGCAATTATCTCATCTTGATGAATATATTATCGTAAGTTTTTGTTCTTATTACACTAAAGGAACATTTCAAAACAAAATGGCCAGAGGAAATTATTCCACCATGATGGAATTTGTCCTCATGGGATACTCGGATCATCCAGAACTTCAGCTGCTGCTCTTCGTGATGTTTTTAGTTATTTTTCTCATCATCTTGGTAGGAAATCTGATGATGGTTCTTTTAATCCAGGTCAGCTCCCAACTTCACACTCCTATGTACTATTTCCTCAGCCACCTGACATTCATTGATCTCTGCTACTCTTCCTCTATAGCTCCCAAGATGCTGTAAGACATTTTAAGTAGAAAAAAACTTATTTCCTTGGCTGGATGTTTTCTCCAGATGTATTTCTCAAGTGCTTTCTCCACTACAGAGTGTTTCCTATTGGCTACCATGGCCTATGGCCGCTACATGGTCATCTGTAAATCCCTGATTTACACGGCTTTTATGACCAAGAGGTTTTGTAAAGAGCTGGTGATTGAAGTTTACACCTATGGATTCCTGTACTCTGTGATCCAGACTGTCCTGACTTTCCAGCTCTCCTTCTGTGATTCCAACATCATTTATCATTTCTACTGTGCTGATCCACCACTTCTGGCCCTCTCCTGTTCTGATACTCTTGCAAAGAAGAATCAGCTTTTGATTTTCTCTTCCTTAAATCTCTCCAGTTCTATTTTGACCATCCTCATCTCTCCTATGTTTGCATCGTGGTTTCCATCCTGAATATTCCTTCTTTTAAAGAAAGGTGCAAAGATTTCTCCACCTGTGCCTCTCACCTCAAAGTAGTCACCATCTTCTGTAGTGCATTATTCTTCATGTACCTCTGACAGCCTAGGATAGGGGATTTCTGGAAGTACTATTAGGAGGTTTCTGTGTTTTACAGTCTTGTCATCCCTATGCTTAACCCTCTATTCTATAGCCTGAGGAACACGGAAGTGAAGGCTACACTGACAAAGTTTCTAGATGGGAGAGTGTCACAATGAATATATTTGGTTAATAAAATAGTGTTAACCTAGGAATACTTTATCTTAATAGTTAGAAGCACGTGGCTTAGTGAAAAGAGCATGAGCTTAGGAGTCAGAGGATGTGGGTTCTTATCCTGGTTCTGCCACTTGCCTGCTGTGTGATCTTGGACAAGGCATTTAACTTCTCTGTGTCTCAGTTACCTCATCTGTAAAATGGGAATTAAGACTGTCAGCACCACGTGGGACAACCTGATTACCCGGTATCTACCCCAGAGTTTAGAGCAGTGCTTAGCACATAGTAAGTGCTTAACAAATACCATAATCATTATTATTATTATTAATCTTTAAGAGACATCAAGAGCTAGGAAACTACAGCAAGAAGTACATGATTTCTGATTTCCCTAACATATCCACCATTTCTAGACCAGCACTTTACATGGTGTTTGACAATTAATAAACATTTAATAAGCCTCTCCCAATTAAGTTCTCTTTCCCCTGGATCATTTTCCCTTCTGCATCATCTATGCACTTGGATCTGTGACCTTTGACATTTGATATTCACTCCATCCTCAAACGCACAGCACTTTTGTACATATCTTTGTTATATATTTTTTATATTAATGTCTGTTTCCCTCTCTAAACTCTAAGCCCATTGTGGGCAGGGCATGCCTGCCAATTCCATTGTACTGGACTCTCCCAAGTACAGTGTTCTGCACATAGTATGCATTCATTAAATACAACTGATGAATAAGGAACATAATTATTAAAATCTTTTGGGATCTATATGCAAAGGGAGATGAGGAGAGAGAAATATTAACAAGTAGTTAGTCTGGAAATGCATGGTCAACAGTCATGTACAATTGCAACTGTCCCACAAACATGACTATACAGGGATTGAAAAACAATGCATAATACAAATGTTTAGAACATTGACAGGACAGAACAAATTTCCTTTGAACGCCAAATCCTGAAAGAAATGCTTTTAAATAGTGGAAACATTTCTGACTCATCTTCAAAGAAACAAATGTAGTCTTTGAATGCATCTACAAAATGTCCATATTCTTGTAGTCTTCAACTTAACAGATTAATATTTTCCATTATATGTTACTGTGAAAAATAAACATTTTCATAGACATTTTCATCTAATTAGCATTATGCTAAGAAAATGTATTTCCTTATTCTATGGGACTTTAAACACCATTTTCAGGATCTCCTGTAGTACTTTATCTCCTACAGGACTATCTCCATTGAATGCTATTATGGCAGTCCAGAACTCTCAAGTTATACTATAGTTCAAAGAATAAATGACTGAAATGGGATCTTGTCTACATCTGAGTTTAATCTAATTATATCACAGAGTCTCCAGAGGAATATATCAAAGCAATATTTTGCCTACTCCCTTTTATCTCCTCACCCAGCTTCTCTAACTTGCCTCCCTTTTCCCAGGAGAATCATTATGACCTAGTGCTTAGAGTATGGACCTGGAAGTCAGAAGGACCTGGTTTCTAATCCCACCTGCCATTTGCTGCTGTGTGAACTTGGGCAAGTCACTTCACTTCTCTGTGCCTCAGTTACTTCATCTGTAAAATGTGGATTAAGACTGTGAGCCCCATGTGATTAAGACTGTAAGACAATGTCCAAATGATTAGCTTGTGTCTACTCTAGTGCTTAGTACAGTGCCTGGCTCATGGCAAGTGTTGAACAAATACCATAAAAAACCAGGACAAGGGGCCACTGTTTGCCCTTACCTGCCAGTCTCACCTCCACAACATCACCAGGATCCGCCCTTTCCTCTCCATCCAAACTGCTACCTTGCTGATTCGATCTCTCATCCTATCCCGACTGGTTTATGGCATCAGCCTCCTCTCTGATCTCCCATCCTCCTGTCTCTCCACACTTCAGTCTATACTTCACTCAGCTGCCTGGATTATCTTTGTACAGAAACGTTTTGGGCATGTCACTCCCCTCCTCAAAAATCTCCAGTGGTTGCCTGTCAACCTACGAATCAAGCAAAAACTCCTCACTCTTGGTTTCAAGGGTCTCCATCACCTCGCTCCCTCCTAACTCACCTCCCTTCTCTTCTTCTACAGCCCAGCCCACACCCTCCGCTCCTCTGCCTCTAACGTCCTCACTGTGCCTCATTCTCGCCCGTTCCACCATCGACCCCTGGCCCACGTCCTTCCCCTGGCCTGGAATGCCCTCCTCCACACATCCACCAAGCTAGCTCTCTTCCTCCCTTAAAAACCCTACTGAGAGCTCACCTCCTTCAGGAGGCCTTCCCAGACTGAGCCCCCTTTTTCCTCTCCTCCTCTCCATCCCTCCTGCCCTACCTCCTTCCCCTCCCCACAGCATTTGTATATATTTGTGCAGATCTATTACTCTATTTTACTTGTACATATTTACTATTCTATTCATTTTGTTAATGACGTGCATATAGCTTTAAATCTGTTTGTTCTGACGATTTTGACACTTGTCTACATGTTTTGTTATGTTGTCTGTCTCTCCTAGACAGTAAGCCCATTGTTGGGTAGGGACCGTCTCTATATGTTGCCGACCTTTACTTCCCAAGCACTTAATACAGTGCTCTACCCATAGTAAGCGCTCAATAAATATGATTAAATGAATGAATTAATGAATTGAGCTCACTTGTGAAATTTCAGCAAATCCTTCCAACAGGTATTCCATAAATCATATAGCAGGTGTGGTACCAATATCCCTCTGTCCACCTTATCAAGACAGGTAACCCATCAAGAAGAAGGTGAACGAGATCCCCTCTTCTTGAAAGGTAAAATCTGCACCCGAACCTTTAGGCAAACCTACCAAGCCAGCTAATAGTTGTTCAGCAGAAGAGAAGGAATTTGACGTAGTAGGGAGAAGTGTGGCCTAGTAAGAAAATCAAAAGCCTGGGAGTCAGAAAGACCTGGATTCAAATTCCAGCACTGCCAGTTGTCTGCTGTATGACCTTGGGCAAGTCAGTTCACTTCTCTTTCCATCAGATTCCCCAGCTGTACAATGAGAAAAACTGTTCTCCCTCCTACTTAGACTGTGAGCCCCATATGGACAGGGACTGTGTCCGACTTAATTAACTTGTACCTACCCCAGAAATTAGAACAGTATTTGACACATAGTAAGCGCTTAACAAATGCTATTTTTAAAAAAGGAGAATAAGAAAGGACCATACAGAACATTTCCCTACCTGCTGTCCTTATTCCAGGTCTATTTCCTACCCATCTGAGGCAAGATTAGCTATTGTTGACTTTAGCCTTTATTCTTTAATTCCATATTACAAGGAGTTCTGAAGATCGCATGTATTTATTTCACATGTATTTTTATTTTATTTCTGAACCTTGTGAAATGCAGAAGTAAAAGTATAATTTCATTTAAATCAGTCCTGGAGATTAGAGCAGGGAGTCTCTGAAAGTTACTAGGAATGCGTAGGAGCAGGACATTTCTAATCATACCCTTTCCTCTACTTAATTTTGTAAGTGGAAATGGGGTTAAAGAGAGTTGGGAAGATGATAGAGATATTTTGGGAATTCAATGTTAATAATAATAATAATAATGGTATTTGTTAAGTGCTTACTACTACTACTACTACTACTACTACTACTACTACTACTACTACTACTACTAATAGCATATATTAAGCGCTTACTATGTGCAAAGCACTGTTCTAAGCACTGATAAATACGGTTGAATGAATAAATGTATACAAGGTCATCAGGTTCTCCCATGTGAGGCTCATAGTCTTAATCTTCATTTCACAGATGAGGTAACTGAGGCACAGAGAAGTTAAGTGCCTTGCCCAAGGTCACACAGCAGACAAGTGGCGGAGGAAGAATTAGAACCCACGTCCTCTGGCTCCCAAACCTGGGCTCTTTCCACTTAGCCATATGTGCCAAGCACTGTTCTAAGTGCTGAGGTAGATACAAGGTAATCAGGTTGTCCCACATGGGGCTCACAGTCTTAATCCGTATTTTACAGATGAGGGAACTGATGCACAGAGAAGTTAAATGACTTACCCAAGGTCACACAGCAGACAAGTGCCAGAGTTGAGATTAGAATCCATGCCTTCTGACTCCCAAGTCCACGGTCTTTCCACTAAGCCATGCTGCTTCTCATTCCTGATGGTTTCAATTTTGACAACAAAGTAGTTGACAAGGTCATTGAGAGTGTTGGAACACTGAGACTTCAGGAGGGAATTTAACATCTGGAATAGTTGTTGGGTGCAGTGACAAAGGGAGTCATGGGGATAAGTAGTGTCAGTGATTTGAAGAGAAGGCAGAGTTATTGCAAATACGAATATGAAGTGGCCAAAGATGGATTTCTAATGAACAGTTTGTGAGCCCCTTGTGAGACTCACATCACATAGCCATGGATTTTTCCCAGCATTTCCAGGTAAGTCATCACAAGGAACTTGAATCAAAGAGAGCTGGAGGCTTCAAAGTTATGTAATCATGGGAATGTTCCAAAAGCAGGTACCTCAACTCTCCTCTCTCTCTCGTTCTCTCTCATACATATGCACATACACACACACACACACACACACACACACACACACACACACCACACAACGAGGGTAGCATAATAATTATTGTAGCATTTATTAATCACTTACTCTAAGTGCTGGCATAGCTACAAGATAATCAGATCAGACAGCCTCTGTTCCAAACAAGATCCATTATCTAAGGGGAAGGCAGAACTAGCTATCTACTCCCCACTTTATAGCTGAGGTATCTAAGGAATAGAGAAGCTATGCAGCTTCCCCAAATTCACATAGCAGGCCACTGTCAGAACTGGAGACTGAATTCATTCATTCAGTCAGTCATATTTATTGAGCGCTTACTCTTTGCAGAGCACTGTACTAAGCGCTTGGAAAGTACAAGTTGGCAACATATAGAGATGGTCCCTACCCAACAACGGGCTCACAGTCTAGAAGGGGGAGACAGACAACAAAACAAAATGTATTAACAAAATAGAATAAATAGAATAGTAAATATGTACAAGTACAACAAATAGAGTAATAAATCTGTACAAACATATATACAGGTGCTGTGGGGAGGGGGAGGAGGTAGGGCGGGGGGAAGGAGAGGGAGAGATGAAGGAGGGGGTTCAGTCTGAGAAGGCCTCCTGGAGGAGGTGAGCTCTCAGTAGGGCTTTGAAGGGAGGAAGAGAGCTAGCTTGGCAGATGTGCAGAGGGAGGGCATTCCAGGCAATAGGGGGAGCGTGGGCCAGGGGTTGATGGCGGGACAAGCGAGAACGAGGCAGAGTGAGGATGTTAGCGGCAGAGGAGCAGAGGGTGCGGGCTGGGCTGTACAAGAAAGAAGGGAGGTGAGGTAGGAGGAGCCTAGGTGATGGAGAGCCTTGAAACCGAGAGTGAGGAGTTTTTGCCTGATGCGTAGGTTGACTGGTAGCCACTGGAGATTTTTGAGAAGGGGAGTAACATGTCCAGAGCATTTCTGCACAAAGATGATCTGGGCAGCAGTGCGAAGTATAGATTAAAGTGGGGAGAGACAGGAGGATGGGAGATCAGAGAGGAGGCTGATGCAGTAATCAAGTTGGGATAGGATGAGAGATTGAACCAGCACAGTAGCGGATTGGATGGAGAGGAAAGGGCAGATCTTGGCTATGTTGCGGAGGTGAGACCAGCAGTTTTTGTTGACGGATTAGATGTGAGGGGTGAACGAGAGAGCAGAGTCGAGGATGACACCAAGATTGCGGGCTTGTGAGATCGAAGGATGGTAGTGCCATCAACAGTGATGGGAAAGTCAGGGAGAGGGCAGGGTTTGCGAGAGAAGATAAGGAGTTCAGTCTTGGACGTATTGAGTTTTAGATGGCGGGCAAACATCCAGATGGAATGTCTTGAAGGCAGGAGGAGACATGAGCCTGAAGGGAGGGAGAGAGAGACCGAACTGAGATGTAGATCAGTGTAGAGATGGTAGTTGAAGCCGTGGGAGCAAATGAGTTCACCAAGGGAATGAGTGTAGATAGAGAACAGAAGGGGATCATGAACTGACCCTTGAGGAACCCCTACAGTAAAGGGATAGGAGGGGAGGAGGAGCCCGAAAAGAGACTGAGAATGAACAGCCAGAGAGATAAGAGGAGAACCAGGAGAGGACAGAGTCTGTGAAGCCAAGGTTGGATAGCATGTTGAGGATAAGGGGGTGGTCCACAGTGTCGAAGGGAGCTGAGAGGTCGAGGAGGATTAGGATAGAGTAGGGGCCGTTGGATTTGGCAAGCAGGAGGTCATTGGTGACCTTTATGAGGGCAGTTTCAGTGGAATCTATGGGACGGAAGCCAGATTGGAGGGGGTCGAGGAGAGAGTTGGCGTTGAGGAATTCGAGACAGCAGGTGTAGACGATTCATTCAAGGAGTTTGGAAAGGAATCGTAGGAGGGAGATAGGGCGATAACTAGAAGGGGAGGTGGGGTAAAGATGGGTTTATTTTAGGATGGGGGAGACGTGGGCATGTTTGAAGGCAGAAGGGAAGGAACCAGTGGAGAATGAGAGGTTGAAGATTGAAGTTAAGGAGGGGAGGAGGGATGGGGCGAGAGATTTCATAAGATGAGAGGGAATAGGGTCAGATGCACAGGTGGCCGGAGTAGCACTTGAGAGGAGGGAGGAAATCTCATCTGAGGATACTGCTGGGAAGGATGGGAGAGTAGTGGAGAGGGCTGAGAGCCGGGGGGTTGGAGAAGGGGGAGGAGTGACTTTGGAGAGCTCAGAACTGATGGAGTTAATTTTACTAATGAAGGAGGAGGCCAGATCTTTGGGGATGAGGGAAGGAGGAGGGGGAGCAAGAGGGGGCCTGAGAAGGGAGTTAAATGTACTGAATGACCTGGATGATGGGCATGGGTGTCAATAAGGGAGGAGAAATAGCTTTGTCTGGCAGAGGAGAGGTCAGAGGTAAGGCAGGAAATGATAAACTTGAATTGAACGAGGCTGGCTTGGTGTTTAGACTTTTGCCAGCAGTGTTCAGCAGCTCAAGCATAAGAGCAAAGGAGGCAGACAGTGGCTGTGATCCAGGGCTGTGGGTTAGTGGTACGAGAGTGGCGAAGGGAAAGGGGAGCGAGTGAGTCGAGCTGAGTAGAGAGGTTGGAGTTGAGAGCAGTAATCTGATCATCAAGATTGGGTAGAGAGGAAACGGAGGCGAGGTGGGGTGTGAGGCCCTCAGAAAGATGGATGGAGTCGAGAAAGCGGAGGTCTCTGTGAGGTAGTAATATAGATTTACAGGGGAGACGAGTGTGAGTGAGCAGGCAGGGAAAGGGTTATGATCAGAGAGATGGATTTCCGTGTTGCTGAGGGTGGAGAAAGTGCAGTGGTAGGAGATGATGAGGTCGAGGCTGTGACCAAGTTGTTGAGTGGGCAAGGTGTGGTGGAGCAGGAGGTTGGCAGCATAAAGGAGAGACAGAAGGTGGGTGGCAGAGGAGTCATCTGGGATATCCATGTGTATGTTGAATCTCCGAGGATCAGAGTGGGCAATGAAAAGGAGAGAAGGAAGGTGAAGGAAGGAAGGAAGGTGTCAAAATCGTTAAAGAAGTTGGAGGTGGGGCTGGCAGGAGTGGTAGATGATGGCTACAAGAATCCGGAGGGTGTGGTAGAGGTGATTAATGTGGGCTTCAAAGGAAGGGAAGGAAAGGGAAGGAGGAGGAGGGATAGTGTGAAAGCAACATTGAGGGGCAATAAGGAAACTGACACCTCCTCCTTTTCGGGTGAGTCTGGGGGAGTGGGAGAAGAAGAGGCCTCCACTGGAGAGAGCAGCAGAAGAGACCGTGTCGTCCAGAGACAGCCATGTTTCAGTTAGGTCGAAGAGGAGTAGAGAGCTGGAAAGGAATAGGTCCAGGATGAAAGGGAACTTACCTGTAATGGAGCGTGGGTTCCAGAGGCCACACTTGGCAGCAGCTGTAGAGGGAGATGAGGGAGGCGGAAGGGTGCGAGGGGTGGGGAGGGTTTGGATTGGGATGAGTTGGTGGGGGCCTGGGCAGGGAGAGTGGGAAGAGGGGTGGCGATGAGAAAGGAGACCTGGGATGGGGTGGAAGCGGGGAGGGGTGGAGGTAGGGGTCTGGGAGGGAGGAGGTGAGGGTTGGCGCTGGTACAGAGTGATCCTGGGTACGGGGTGAGGGGAAGGGGTGGTGGTGGAGGAAAGGGAGAGAAAGAGCTGGGTGGGAGAGGGGAAGGAGAAGGTGAGGAATGGGAATGGCAGTTGGGAGCAATCTCTGAATCTCCTGGATCTGTCCATTTCCAGGCTCAGACTCTTCCCACTAGACTATGCTGTATTCCCAGCCAAATTCCTGAGGGAAGCTTCCTATTGGCTGAATAATCTCTGAGGCTCACTCAAACACACTGGCATTCAGCTCACATGTTCTTTACTGAGGGCCTATGGTCCTTTACCTTTTTCCTGAGAGGACCACCTACAGGATTCTTGACTTTCCTCCAGAGCAGGGTCCCAGTAGGTCTAGTGTCTCTGGTATGGGGGCAGACCATCGTTGGGTTCTTGATGACCCCCCAGCTCTTCCTTGATCCTGATGTCATGGAACAGGAGTACGTGCATCATCCAAGTATCTGAGCTAACTTCCACTCCGAGCTCTGACATTCAAATGAGGTACTGAGTTCTCTGTGCTGTCTTGCTGGACCATTTTTTTGGCATTTGTTATGTATTTATTATGTGCCAGGCACTAAACTAAGCACTGGGGTAAATACAGGATAACTCGGATGGACACACTGCATGTCCCAAATGGGATTCACAGTCTTAATCCCCATTTTGCAGATGAGGTACCTGAGGCTCAGAGAAGCCTCTTGATAAAATCCTTGAAAGCAAAAGTGAAAGCTATCACCACCCATCTCCTTATTGTTCTCTCTAAAACAGTTCAGCTTCTCCCAGGTACACAAATACATGCACCCTCAATCTATACAGCAATCTAGATAGTAGGCAGTGTGGTATAATGGTTAGAGCACAGGCCTGTTCTCTAGGACCTAGGTTCTAATCCTCATGCTGCCACATGTCTGCTGTGTGATCTTGGGCAAGTCACTTAACTTCACTGTGCCTCAATTCTCTCATCTATAAAGTGGAGATTAAGAGTGTGGGCAGGATTGTCTCTCTTTATTAATAAATTGTATTGTCCAAGCTCTTGGTACTGTACTCTGTACACAGTAAGCAGTCAATAAACACCACTGATTGATCAACTGATTGACAGTTCCTCTGGTGTTGTAACAAGTCCAGAAAACCATCCTGGCCCCCTGCCTGATCCTTGGAGATGCCAAAGGATCTGGTAGCTGGGAAATTTAAAGCTGAAGGGGAGAAGGGACGGAGGACCCAGTATCATCACAATTACCACCACAAATGCAACCATGTACAGTTAACAGGATCTGGAAATGCACCATGTTCACAAAATCAGAAGCAGTGTTATTGAGCACTGGATTATCTTTCTACAGAAATGCTCTGGACATGTCACCCCCCTCCTCAAAAAACCTCCAGTGGTTGCCTATCATCCTTCGTATGAAACAAAAACTTATCACTATTGGCTTCAAAGCGCTCCATCACCTTGCCCCCTCCAACCTCACTTCCCTTCTCTCCTTCTCCAGTCCAGCCTGCACACTCTGCTCCTCTGCTGCTAACCTCCTCACTGTGCAAATGAGTGTTCTCACCTGTTCTGTCGTTGGCCCCTGGCCTACGTCCTACCTCTGGACTGGAATGACAACCCAAAACACGTCTAACAAACTAGCTCTCTTTCCCCCTTCAAAGTTCTACTGAAAGCTCACCTCTTCCAGGAGGCCTTCCCAGACTAATCCCCCCTTTTCCTCTGTTCTACCCACTCTCACTTGTGCATATATGGACATATTTATTATTCTATTTATTTTATTAATGAGATATATATGTATAATTCTATCTATTTTAATGCTATTGATGCCTGTCTACTTGCTTTGTTTTGTCATCTGTCTTCTCTCTTCTAGACTGTGAGCCGCTTGTTGGGTAGCAATTGTTTCTATCTGTTGTCAAATTGTACTTTCCAAGTGCTTAGTACAGTGCGCTATATACAGTAAGTGCTCAATAAATACGATTGAATGAATGAATGAGCACTAAGTCTAGGCCTTAGAAAAATTGAAAGATACATACCACTCCTCAAGTTGCTTACAATGGGGTAAGATTATGTATCCTTCCCTTTGCTTAAAACCACAGAGGGCCACTTCTCCTCTAGGCTGTAAACTCGATATGGGCAGAGAATGTGTCTGTTCATTGCTAGGTTGTACTCCCCCAAGAGCTTAGTATAGTGTCATGCACACAATAAGCACACAATAAATACGATTGAATGAAATATGCTTGAGTGAATTCACATAGTTCTGGGCTTCTCGATCGGGAGTAATAGGACTCAACATACGATTGATTATATATTGGGTTGGGAACGGGTAACTTCTTTGTTTTGAACCCCTTAAACACTTAGTACAATTCATTCATTCACTAGATTGTATTTATTGGGCGCTTAATGTGTGCAAATCACTGTACTAAGTGCTTGGTTTAGTACAATATAACAGCAAAACAGGCACATTCCTGCACATGATGAGCTCTAAGTTTAGAGGGGGAGACCGACATTAATATAAATAAATAAATAGACAAATGAATAAATTACATATATGTACAGATAGTACAATGAGTGTTTGCTCATTTAATACCCCTTCTCCTACTATTACTACCACCTGTTCAAGCACAGAATCACTCCTGTATAATCACATAGGGTGTTGCCATGTCCTCTACTCTTTCCCAGGTCACCTTTCTGAGACACATTAAGAAGTCCATTCAGGGTGAGGGGAGGAAGTGGGGCAAGGATCACTGGTAACAAGTGCCCTCTGCCTCTCCCAGCCATACTCCCAAATGTCTTTCCCTGCTAATGTGCCAAACGCTAATCACATAATGTCCTGGCACAGGCACAGGGCAGAAATTGCAAGCCCTGCCTCACCTGTTTATGGAATGTCTTCTTAGGTGTCGCTCTAAAATACTCATTTTTTCTACCACCCTCATGGCAGAATCAGGTTCAATCAATCAGTCAATCAATCGTATTTATTGAGTGCTTACTGTGTGCAGAGCACTGTATTAAGCGCTTGGGAAGTACAAGTTGGCAATATATAGAGACAGTCCCTACCCAACAGTGGGCTCACAGTCTGAAAGAGGGAGACAGAGAAGAAAACCAAACATATTAACAAAATAAAATAAATAGAATGAATATTTACAAGTAAAATAAATAAATAGAGTAATAAATATATACAAACATATATACATATATACAGGTGCTGTGGGGAAGGAAAGGAGGTAAGATGGGGCGATGGAGAGGGCGGCGAGGGGGAGAGGAAGGGAGGGGCTCAGTCTGGGAAGGTCTCCTGGAGGAGGTGAGCTCTCAGTAGGGCCTTGAAGGGAGGAAGAGAGCTAACTTGGCGGATGGGCAGAGGGAGGGCATTCCAGGCCCGGGGGATGACGTGGGCCATGGGTCGACGGCGGGACAGGTGAGAACGAGGCACGGTGGGGAGATTAGTGGCAGAGGAGCAGAGGGTGCGGGCTGGGCTGTAGAAGGAGAGAAGGGAGGTGAGGTAGGAGGGGGCGAGGTGATGGAGAGCCTTGAAGCCGAGGGTGAGGAGTTTCTGCCTGATGCGCAGATTGATTAGTAGCCACTGGAGATTTTTGAGGAGGGGAGTAACATGCCCAGAGCGTTACTGGACAAAGACAATCCGGGCAGCAGCATGAAGTATGGACTGAAGTGGGGAGAGACACGAGAATGGGAGATCAGAGAGAAGGCTGATGCAGTAGTCCAGACGGGATAGGATGAGACCTTGAACGAGCAGGGTAGTGGTTTGGATGGAGAGGAAAGGGTCGAGGTTCATTTTTCTTCATTGGACAAAGCTCCAGGAATTATAGACTATAGCACCGCTAGACACTAAGCTCGTTGAAGGAAGGAAATGTATCTGTTTATTGTTATAATGTACTCTCTCAAACGCTTAGTACAGTGCTCTTCACACAGTAAGCATCCAAGAAATATGATAGACTGACCTACTGGCACTGCTCCTGTATACTTCACATATTGGGATCTGGTAGGCTGATACAATTAGCAACATATACAGTGCTTAAACAATGCTGAACAGAAAGCAGTAAGTGGACTGTATTTTATTAATACAGCAAAATCTCTATGACCGAGATGTAGCAAAGGCCTCACATATTTCCATTTCTAAAAATGAGAAATGATATTTAAAATTGAAGTATACTATAAAATTTACACCAGTTTAATCTGATAATTCTAGGGATTTCATCATTCATTTATGATTCCTATTTCCCCCAGTTGTTCAGTACTTTATGCTAAAACCAGAGAGAGGACTCTCTAATACAACATCTAATCTATGACTTCTAGATTGTTGTCTACCTTACAGGAATAGGATACAAGCTATTCGTTATTGTTAAATTTTACATTTTTCAACTCTAAATGATTTCAACCTGAAACTGGGCTGATCAATTTTGGAAATTTCAAATATTCATTATTAAGTGATTCATTTTCTGTGCTAGATTTCGTGACATCCTGAATCTCCTTTCTTAATAGAAGAAAAAATAACTAAAAAAGAATAGCTAGCTAAGCTAGTTAGCTGACTCAAAGCATGGTTAAGAAATTAACACTGAAGTTGCTGTGACTTTGTCTAGTGAAAAGAAATAAAAGCTAACTGGCCTTTCAAGATGGAAAATTTCTTCTCCTGGGCTCCCACCTATGGCTCCCTATATAGTTTATTTCTCTCTTGACTGACAGGTTTAATCTTAAGTGTGTTACCGAAGACTTTGTCTTTATCAAACACTTAGTACAATGCTCTGAGCACAGTAAGAATGCAATAAATGCAATTGATTGATTTTGTATATGGAAAAGCCTTCCCAGAAATCTCTCCAGCCATTACTAATTCACAAAAGGTCAATTTAATGCCACGAATTTCACTACCTCTTCTTTGAGAACTTGACCAAATTTTCTAGTCTTGTAAAAACTGATCTCATTAACTATATTTTTTCCTTTATTTTCTGTCCTATTGTAAGTAGAATCCTAAGTAGAACTTGGAAAAGAAATGATTGAAGGTATGCTCCTAATGGACAGGGACCATATCAGTCAACCCTACAATATTGTACTCTCCCAAGTACTTAGTAAAGTGCTTTGCACACAGTCAGCACTCAATGAACATGATTGGTTGATTTTTAATTATGGTATTTATTAAGTGCTTACTGTATGCCAGACCTGGTAGTAAGCACTGGGATTGATATAAGATAATTACGTGGGACATAATCCCTGTCCTAGGTAGTGCTCACAGTCTCAATCCTCCTTTTACATATGAGGTAACAGAGGCATAGAGAAGTTAACTGTTTTGCCCAAAGTCACACAGCAGACAGGTGGTAGAGCCAGGATTATAACTCAGGTCCTAGAGGAGCACTGCGGTTTAGTGGATAGAGCAAGCCAGGAGTCAGAAGTTCCTGAGTTCAAAACCTGGCTTCACCACTTGTCTGCTATGTGGCCTTGGATAAGTCACTTAACATCCCTGTGCCTCATCTGTAAAATGGGGATTAAGACTGTGAACCCCTTGTGGGACAGGGACTGTGTTCAACCTGATTAGCTAGTGTCTACCCCAGTGCTTAGTATAGTACTTGTAACATAGTAAGTGCTTAATAAATCCCTTAAAAAAATCGAAGTGTTCCTTCTGACTTCCAGGCCATTGCTCTATCCAGTAGGCCATGCTGCTTCTCTGATTGATTCATTGATTCCATCCTCTTTTTTTAGCCAAAGTATTAATAAGAAAAAAAAATTCTTACCTGACAGATTAAACACCGGAGCCCAATAGTGTCAGCCTAAGCCTGTAAAGCATGAGCTCCTGCAATCTTCTTAAATTAAGCTTGATTGTTGGCATCTTAACAATGCTGATGTCAGCAGTTAGGATGGACAGCAAAGAAAGCCTGAGGTGCCTTTTTAAGATAAACAGAGAGTGAGTCCAGGAAATATGTTTTTATGCAGTTAGAAGAAAGAGAAATCAGAAATTAATTCTGCTAAAGGATTCTTTAGCTCCCAGTTGCTTTCCATGGAAGTCTCTAATTGGGCTAGTTCATTACTCATAATTATTTGTGGTGTAATTACAAGTTTTATGATCTGGTGAACTTAGCATCCTCTGAAAACCTGACTTTTAATTATGCTCAATGTAGAGCCAAGGAAGTGCAAGGAACAGTTTGTTTGGAAGGATAGGTTAATGGCAGAAGCACTGGATTAGGAGCTAAGGGTTTTGATTCTGCTGTTGAAGGGTTCAGTGATCACACCTGAACAGATGGGACGAGGTTAACGTTGCTCTGCACCTCTGTAGATTTCGTGAGAAAAGTTATATAACACTTTTTCACAATATGGGCTCCTTGGAGGCAAGTGTTCTTGATAGTTGGAAAACATTGTTGTCTTCATAGGAAAATCAAAGGAAACTAGGGATAGCATTGTCCAACCTCAAGAGGGTATAGTTTAAAAATACCTTCTCTATTGCCTCCTCACCATATGATGAGAGAATTCTACAATTCCATAGCCAGAAGAGAAACCAAAGGGTCCACTTAGTCAGTCCCCTGGTTTTGCACACTATAACTCTGAAACCACTCTGGTAAGGTGAGAATTCATTGTATTTTTAGAGGCCTTGAGAATAGGTCGGTCCCTAACAGTACAAAAATACCAAACATTGAATCACATAATAATAATAATAATAATAATAATAATAATAATAATAATAATAATAATTATTATTATTATTATTATTATTATTATTATTGCTGGGGTAGACACAAGGTAAGCACAGGCCTGGGAATCAGAAGGTCACAGGCTCTAATCCCAGTCCTGCCACATGTCTGCCGTATGACCTTGAGCAAGTCACTGCACTTTTCTGGGCCTCGGTTCCCTCATCTGTAAAGTGGGGAATGAGATTGTGAGCCCCACGTGGGACAGGGACTGTGTCCAACCCGATTTACCTGTACCACCCAGCGCTTAGTACAGTGTTTGTCACACAGTAAGCGCTTAACAAATACCACAATTATTATTATCATTATCAATCCCCGTTTTACAGATGAGGTAGCTGACACACAGAGAAGTTAAGTTTCTTGCCCAAAGTTACACAGCTGATAAGTGGCAGAGCTGGGATTAGAACCCATGACCTCTGACTCCCAAGCCTCTGCTCTTTCCACTAAGCCATGCTGCTTCTGTGCATATGATGTCATGTGATTTCATAGGCATTATACCGGAGAAACGGTGTAATGTGATAAGTTTGTTATAGGTAACCAACTCAGTTATATGTATTCTCTCATGCACTTAGAAGAAGCATGATGTAGTGGAGAGAGCATACGTCTGGGAGTCAGAAAGAAGGTCATGGGTTCTAATTCCAATTCTGCCACTTGTCTGCTGTTTGACCTTGGGCAAGTCACTTCACTTCTCTATGCCTCAGTTAACTCATCTGTTATAATAATAATTATATTATAAATTATTTTAATTATATTTATTCATTATTATTACAGTACTTATTAAGTGCTTACTATGTCCCAAGCACTATTCTAAGCACTGGGGTAGATACAATGTATTCAGGTTGGACACAGTACCTGTCCCATGGGAGGCTCACAGTCTTAATTCCCATTTTACAGATGAGGTAACTGAGGCACCAAGAAGATAAGTGAGTTACCCAAAGGCACACAGCAGGCATGTGGAAGACCTGGTATTAGAACCCGGGTCCTCTAACACTCAGACCCATGATCTTTCTTCTAGATCATGCTGCTTCTATAAGCTCAAGGCACTTCCTGAGATGTTTTGCAATAACTGTGGATTGAGGATTATTAATCAATCAAACAGTTGGATTTATTGAGCACTTACTGTGTGCAAAGCACTGTGCTAATGACTCCAGAGAGCATAAAACAAAAGAGATGGTAGACATATTGATGCCTGTTTACTTGCATTGATGTCTGTCTCCCCACCTCTAGACTGTGAGCCCAGTGAGGGCAGGAAATGTCTCTTTATTCATTCATTCAATTGTATTTATTGAGAGCTTATTGTGTGCAGAGCACTGTACTAAGCGCTTGGAAAGTACAATTCGGTAACAGAGACAGTCCCTACCCAACAAAGGGCTCAGAGTCTAGACGGGGGATACATACAGTCAATACCATCAAAATAAATAGGATTATAGATATAGTCTCTCTTTATTGCTGTATTGTTGGGTAGGGATTGTCTCTGTTGCTGAATTGTACTTTCCAAGCACTTAGTAAAGTGCTCTGCAAACAGTAAGTGCTCAATAAATACAATTGAATGAATGAAAGCACTTAGTACATTGCTCTGTACACAGTAAGTGCTCAATAAATATGATTGAATGAATGAATGAATGAATGATTCTTGCTTTCAAAGGGCTAACAACCTAACAGAGGAGATAGTCATTAAACTAAATTCCAGATATGGGAAGCTGCAGAATATAAATATATTCCAGAATATATGGAAGCAGCGTGGCTCAGTGGAAAGAGCACGGGCTATGGAGTCAGAGGTTATGGGTTCAAATCCCGGCTCCACCAATTGTCAGCTGTGTGACTTTGGGCAAGTCACTTCACTTCTCTGTGCCTCAGTTACCTCATCTGTAAAATGGGGATTAGGACTGTGAGCCCCACGTGGGACAACCAGCTCACTTTGTAACCTCCCCAGCGCTTAGAACAGTGCTTTGCACATAGTAAGCACTTAATAAATGCCATCATTATTATTATCATTATTATTATAAAAATATAAAAATAAGGGTTGTGGAATGGGGTGAATAGTGTTTAAGAGGTACAGACTCAAGTGCCTAGGTAGCACAAAAAGGAGGGCCAATAGTTGGGGAAATAAGAGGTTATTAAGAGAAGGAGATATGATTTTAATTTTTTATTCTATTTATTAAGCACTTACTATGTGCCAGGCACTATACTAAGATGGGATAAATACAAGCTAGTAGAAAGCAGCATCGACCAATGGACAAAGCATGGGTCTCCTAGTCAGAATGAACCGGATTGTAATTCCGGCTCTGCCACTTTTCAGATATGGGACCTTGGGCAAGTCACTTAACTTCTCTGTTAATCAGTTACTTCATCTGTAAAGTGAAGATTTAGAGTGTAAACCCCATGGGGGACAGGGACTGTGTCCAACCTGACTAGCTTTCATTTATCTTGGTGCTTAATATGATGCCTGGCACATCGTAAGTGCTTAACAAATACCATAGAAAAAGAAGATCCTGTCTCTTATGGGGATCAGTCTTAATTCGCATTTTACAGATGAAGTAGCTGAGGCACAGATAAATTAAGTGACTTACCAAGGTCACCCAGAAGCCAATTGGCAAAGCCAGGATTAGAACCCAGGTATTTTCTACCCCTAGTCCCTTGCTCTTACTAGGCCACCCACTTCTAGCATGGCCTAACATCATATTGACAGTTGCAGGACAATGCATTATGCCCAGTGGGCACTCAGTAAATACTTTTATTACTAATGATTCTTATTAGATTTACCCAGGGCAGATTTGGACTTAAAATGCGATTTTCCATCACCCCTCTCACTCCCTACGTTACTACAATCACCAGTAGCAGCAGCAACTTCATCATCATCATTGTTATTTCAGCCCAGAAGCATTTATTTTGTACCTACTGCATGGAGATCATTGGGCTACACACTTTGTGAACTTCAGTAGAAGTAGAAGAAATAGTGCATGATCTCAGGGAGCATTCAGTCTAATGGGGTGAAACATGCAGGCACACATAGCATGCATACAATGGGAGTGAAAGGAAAACAGCATGGCGTAGTGAATAGAGCCTGGCTCTGCCACCTGTCTGCTATGTGACCTTGGGCAAGTCACTTCACTTCTCTGAGTCTGAGTTCCCTCATCTGTAAAATGGGGATTGAGACTGTGAGCCACATGTGGGACAGGGACTGTGCCTGACCTGATTTTTCTGTATCTCACCCCAGCACTCACTACGGTGCCTCGCACATAGTGAGGAAAAGCATAGATTTTCTTAGGGATATTTGGTCCATCCTTTTGTTTAAGCATGTTTACTACTTACCCTAGCTGATTCTGCATGGGGCAAAAGTATTTTCTGAAGGTAATTTTTTGTGGGCACTCAAGTCCCTTCAGTAGACGTCTTCTTCGTTTTCTGCTTTTTTTCATTGAATTGTATTCATTGAGGGCTTACTTTGTGCAAAGCACTGTCCTAACAGCTTGGGAGAGTAAAATACTACAGTAAACAGACACATTCCCTGCCCACAATGAGCTTACAGTCTAGAGGGCGAGACAGATAATATGACTAAATAAATAAATGAAATATAAATCACTGCAATGTACAGAAATGATGTGGGGCCATGAAGGGGAATGAATGAGGGAAACAAGCCAGAGTGATGCAGAAAGAAGTGAAAGAAGAGAAGGAAGGCTTAGTCAGAGAAGGCTTCTTGGAGGAGATGTGCCTTCAATAAAGCTTTGAAGGGTAGGGGAGAGTAATTTCCTCCTCTCCTGTCTCCAATACAGTACCCAAGCCCTCTATTCTGCGTGAAATGCCCTTTCCTCTCAAAATCACCAAACCACAGCTCTCCTCACTTTGAGGGCCCTCCTACAAAATACCCCCTCTTCCTAGAGATATTCCTTCACTAAACCCCCCTTTCCTGGCCTTTTCCTGGCCTTTCCTTCCCAGTAGCCATAGATACAATTGAAAATAAAATGAAATAAAACCATGACTAAATATATAAATAAGTAGAGTGCTAGATGAATAATAGATCTACTAAATAAATATTGAAGTGATAATGATGAGATTGTTTGCCGTGAATATTTTAAATCCAAAAATCTGAAGACATAAATACTGATGTAATTTTAAGGCAGAAACGTAATTCTATATGCATTTCATTTCAGAAGGGAAAACATGAAGGTCGAGATCATACAATAAGTTAATGGAAGTGACCGTATTGTGCTCCTGGGACTTATCTAGCAAAGATCTTATTCAAAGTTCAGCTTTGTATTAACTGCGAGTTTTCCACTTATGATTAAGTCCTGGGCTCATTACGAAGAGTTCATTACGAAATGATAATAGAAGCTGTCGCCTTCAAATTTTATCTTATATTGCCCCTTTGTGGCTATTTGATATGCCGTTTCCCATCATGCACCAACTTTTCCTACATGCCAGAGTTGTGTTTGTACAAAACCTTATAGTGGGAAATCTCACAATGCAGTACAGTGTTGACACTGAGTCCGCATCCACTTATTTTGACAATCCTTTACTTAGTTTTAGTCTTGTGTTGTTGGAGCAACATTGTTGAGTTCCCTAAAGTCCTATCCCAAATGTTAAATGTCAATCATATTTATTGAGCGCTTACAGTGTGCAGAGCACTGTACTAAGCTCCAGGGAGTGACCAATACAGCAATGAACACACGTTTCCAGCGCGTTCTGGAAGAATTGGGTGTGGTACTCATTCCTAATTCCATTGTCTCAGCTTGGCATCAGCTGAAGTGAGTGATGTATTCGACACTGCCATTCAAAGCAGATAAGAATAATGATAATAATTATGGTATTTGTTAATCGCTTACTATGTGCCAAGCACTGTTCTAAGCTCTGGGTTAGATACAAGGCTATCAGATTGTCCCATGTGGGGCTCACAGCCTTAATTTCCATTTTACAGATGAGGTAACTGAGGGCACAGAGAAGTTAAGTTACTTGCCCAAAGTCACACAGCTGACAAGTTTTGGAGCTGGGATTAGAACCCATGATCTCTGACTCCCAAGCCCGTTCTCCTTCCACTAAGCCATGCTGCTTCTCCTGAGCTTTTCTCTGATGAGAGGCCACTAGACTGTGAGCCTGTTGTTGGGTAAGGACCATCTCTATATTTTGCCAATTTGTACTTCCCAAGCACTTAGTATAGTGGTCTTGCACACAGTAAGCACTCAATTAATACGATTGAATGAATCAATGAATCATTGATTTCTGCTGAGGAGGGCAGGCAGAGATATTCTCTTCCATAACCACAGATTCCACTTCTAACTTGGGGTAACTATCTTCCACTGCCTACACTGGGAGACAGGAAATAGAGGATAATAATTATTATTACCATTATAGTACTCATTTATTGTTTACTGTGTTCCAAGCCCTGTTCTAAGGGTAGATATGAGGTAATCAGGTTGGACAGTCTCTGGTCCCACATGGGGCTCACATACAGATGAGGGCACTGAGGTCCATAGAAGTTAAGTGACTTGTCCAAGGTCACACAGCAAAAAAATGGCGGGCTTGGGAATATTCACTCATTCAATCATATTTATTGAGTACCTAATGTGTGCAGAGCACTGTAATAAGCACTTGGGAAGTACTAATCAGCAACATATAGAAACGGTCCCTACCCAAGCCTTCTGACTCCCAAGCCTGTGCTGGACAGTCTTCGCAACCCTTTCCAGCCTGGCACTACAACCTTTTTCTGGCTCATCCTTAAACCACCTCCACACTGGCTACATACAGATTATCCTCGCAAGCTCTGGGGCCCAAGTGAGCCCCTTGAGGGAGGATGACTGCATCTAATTTCATTACTTATTTACCACAAAGAATTGCACTTAGTCAGCACTTGATACATGCCATTATTATTATTATTGTTATTACTACCAACTGTAAAGAAAATAACCACTGTGATGTAGAACAGATCATCAGATGATATTGATTACAACAGTTGCCAGGACAAGGACTGTGCCTGAATGCCTTCAAACTAGCCAGATATGGAGTTGATATCACAAGCACTGAGTGAAATCAAATTACCTAATTATTAGATGGTCAGCTCCTCAAAGATAAGAACCATGTCTTTTACTATTGTTGACCTCTCTCCAGCATCTAGTACAGTGCACTGCACACAGTAGGAACTCAGTAAATACTACTGAATTAATGGGCAGCTCAAGGAAACAGGGGCTAGTTACACCATCACCTAGGGAGCGCTCTTTTTCAATGAACTTAGTAGAGTGATCTTCATATAGTAAGTTCTCATTAAATAGAGTAATTGATAGGTGGGCATCTTTCGTATATGGCCTTGAAAAGCTAAGGTCCAAGTCCCAAATGTCTAGTAACCAACTAATAACCTTATGTTTGCCTCTAAAGCCAAAAGTTTGACATCCAGTTTTAGAACCCAACTCCCTACAGTGACACATCCAGATGAAAGGAAAGAAAAATTCTACAAGAACCTGGAAATATTCATAGCAGTAGTACAAAATCTAGGAACTTGATCACCTTGGAGAATTTCGATGCCCTGGTGGTAAGTGATGC
The DNA here is from genome assembly GCF_015852505.1 of Tachyglossus aculeatus. NCBI lineage: Eukaryota > Metazoa > Chordata > Mammalia > Monotremata > Tachyglossidae > Tachyglossus > Tachyglossus aculeatus. The sequence continues at coordinate 420,330 of NW_024044853.1, read as the reverse complement.
CAAAATGAGTGATCATTAGACTATGTGAGAGTGGAAAGCTTAAAAAAAAGAATGAAACAAATATTAACTTACCATTACCAATAATGTCGTCTACCATCTAAATAAAATAAAGACACCAAGGTTGACACCACTACCTAAGTAATGGAATCTCATTGATTATGTCATCCAGCCCTTATTTTGTGCATGGCTCAACCCCAATCAATAAGAAGGGTGCACATGTTATCCCCAGGTCATTCTTTCAAGGAAAAATTTGGAGGGGAGGGGAGTAGCTATGTTGATCAGTACCAGATGTTCAAATTTTGTAAGTTAAATATAGTTGTTCTTTGTATTGGAAGAATATCCCTTTGAGTAGAATTCTGCAATGATGTGTATGACAATCCTAATGCATTATCCACAGTTCCACTCTCATTATTTGCAGGCAAAAATTTTCTTTTGTTGTGTTACTGTGGTTATCTTTAGCATCTGGGGCCGTCTTGTTTTTGCCTTTGTCTTATAATCCTGTGAGAGCTTTTTCTCAAAAAGCACTGCTTCTCTCTCAATTGCAGTGCATCCTGCTTGTCCATCTGCCATACTAGTCTCCCATTAGCTGAGATGCACTGTAGGTTGTGATTTTGCTTTGCAGTATCTTTAAAACACTTTCTCTGATCGCTTTGTTTATATTTGCCCTTTCTAGGCTCACCTTGCAGCAAATTTTGGGGTCGACTACTTTCATCCACTCATTTTATCTTATTTGAATTACTGAAAGGTAATCATAGCTTCAATGGTGGAAGAATTTATTCCCTGACTGCATTCTTTGTATTCTTGTATTGCCACTGAATATTGTGCAAAACCCAAAAAAGCCCCTGATATAATTACTGCCATTGCATTTTGTTACCTTAGCAATACACTGTCCAATGATGCAACTAGAGACAAAAGGTAGAGGCTTGAACCCAGAAGGCCAGTATGTTGGTTGGGAGATTGTCAGAGTGTTTCCAACATGGCATTAAATTCATACCAAACTGAATTTCTATACAGTAGTTGTAATATCCCTACTTCTGTGAGACTTCTAAAGCACTTTCATTCCTATGTGTTGTACTTAATGAGTTCCAGCAGAAGACTCAAACAAATACTGTATGGAGAGCCAAAATAAGGAAACGAAAAGCAAGGTGAACAGAGAAATGTTGTAATCATTTGGTAAAAACAAAACCTCAGACAATCCTGCATCTCAGCTGAAAACTATGGGGGCAATTGTTTAGGATACACAAGCTTGGAGTACTGCTATCAAGAAAGGAGTGGCAGTAAAAACATTAAGCTTAACAATATGGCCGGACTGTGGCCATTAACATTTTCAATCACACATGCACTCATAGGTGAATTTCACTATCAGTGATGACTTCTTCAAATCTGAAGGATAACTAAATAACCTCATCAGTAATGATGATGATGATGATGATGGTATTAATAATAGTATTCGTTAAGCACTTATAATGTGACAAGCACTGGGGTAGATACAAGATAATCATTTTGGATACAATCCCATTCCCTTTTCCACGTGAAGCTCACAGTCTAAGGGGAGGGAGAACAGATATTTAATCCCCATTTAATAAATGAGGAACTTGAAGCCCAAAGAAGTTACGTGGCTTGCCCAAGGTCACACAGCAGGCAAATGGAAGAGCCAGGATTAGAATCCATATCTTCAGCCCCACACTCTTTCCCCATACTATGCTATATCTACTTAACATCTACTTAACATAAATGACAATATGCAGTCACAAACAATAAGGTCATTTTTTGTGAGGTCTTGGAATGCTGTCAATGTTTCAGCATAGAAGCAGTGCTTGATATATTGCAATTTAGATGAGTAGGACAAATGTTCAGGATAGTAAACAACTACTCAGTGGTGACCTCATGGCTACAGGACCCCTATGTAGTTCGTGTCCCTGATTATAATACACTTATCTGAATTCTATATTGTCTATCTTAAGGTCATATTAACCTGAAAAATATAAATGTTTTCATCAAGTTTTACATCATCAGGTGTTGCATATGATATTTTAATTTGCAAATGACTAATTAGCGAATAACAAAAATGAATGTTACAATATGGCAAATGAATAAACCACAAGATCTTTGTATTGTAAACAATGGATTTTCCTAGATCTAAACATTAAATTCTTTTGGATGGTTTTTTTTTGCAGGAAAAATAGATTGCCATTTAACTGTATAAATAAATATAATACAGATGTTTATTTGTATAGTTTATTTATGTAGTTGTCCTTCCTAGTTGAAGAAGATACCACTGAGGTGAAGTTCACCTATTAGTATGTGTGGCTGAAAAGGTAAGTGTGGGACAACAATCTTGGCCACATTGGCCTCTCAAAAAGGCTGTACCTTGTTCTTCTGTGCTTAATGTTTAGTGCATCTGATGCTACAGGTATGTAATAATAATAATGGCATTTATTAAATATTTACTATGTGCCAAGCACCGTTCTAAGTGCTGGGGTAGATACAGGTAATCAGGTTGTCCCAAGTGAGGCTTACAGTCTTAATCCACATTTTACAGATGAGGTAAATGATGCACAGAGAAATGAAGTGGCTTGCCCAAGGTCACCCAGCAGACAAGTGGAGGAGCTGGGATTAGAACCCACGTCCTCTGACTCCGAAGCCCATACTCAACATATCCTGACACCAAGGAATAGCTTAATTGTAGTTCAATGCATTTACTCTATTTTCATATTTTGTGCATGAATATTTGGTCTGTACTCTTATCTGACCAGTTTATTTTAGGGCTATAAATTCTTCTTAGTATGTCATAAGATTAGATGCAATTTTGAGGGCAACCGTGCTGCTAACCTCAGAATACTCTACTTTAACGACATGTTAATCTCAGTATTTTCACTTCGACTAAATGGCAAAGTAGTATTTTCAAGTCTTCAGGCATAGATTTGCCAAGTAACACCAGCCTGTTACAATACAGTAATTCATACACACACATACAGCTATATAACTCTATATACTTATATATTGGAGGAGAAGCATTGTTGGAAACCCATAGCTATTTTAGCTACTATTATTGTATTTATAATTTTTAAGCATTTACTATGTGCCAAACACTGTACTAACTGCTGGTGTTGATATAAGATAATAAGTTTGGACACAGTCCCTGTCCTACATAGGGCTCGGGGTCTAAATAGGAGACAGTAGGATTTAACCTCCATTTAACAGATGAGGTACTAGCTAAATTTATATGTGTGTATGTTCTGTTCATTCAGGTCTGGTATCATTACTTTGGGGAGAAGGGTAGGGAAGAGGGAAAGGGGAACCAGCCAGCCAGTCTTAGGGGCAAAAGAGATTCTCTTTGGAACTGCTTAGTATACCTATTCATTTATTTTGGTATTTGACAAGACATTACTATGTGTCTGACACTGTGCTAAGTGCTGGGATAGACACAAGCTAAGCAGGTTGGACACAGTCCATAGCTCACGTGGAGCTCACAGTCTTAATCCCCATTTTCTAGATGAGGTAAATGAGGCTCAGAGAAGTGAAGTAATTTGCCCAAGGTGTATATGTTGCCAACGTGCACTTCCCAAGCGCTTAGTACAGTGCTCTGCACACAGTAAGCGCTCAATAAATACGATTGAATGAATGAATGATTGAATAATAAAGGACCAGACAAGAGCAGTTCGAGTTTGTTGTTGACTCCTGCCTCTATAAACTTCTGTGGTTACTCTGTGGCAGGACCTATAGAGTTGCATTTCAAGCCAGGGGCTTGTGGTAGCTAGTCAGTCAAGAGGAATCCAATTTGTTGTCCCCTCTGGGAGGCAGGAGAGTCCTGTCAAAATGGAATCAGGAGGGGAACAAAAATTCTGGAAAGCCTGATAATATTTGCAACCAATGAGGCCAAATTGCAAATGTTGATAAGCTTTGTTTATGGCAGATTGCATCACTTATTAGGTCCTCAGCTAGGGAGGAAATGTATTGTTGTGACGATCTATAATGTAAGACTCTCTCAACTGCTACAGATTAAGGCTAATGAAACAGGAGAAGGGACAGGTGTCCTAAGGAAAATAACTTGAAAATCTAACAGACCGTCTTCCTAGGAGCAAAGTCTGTGCCCATAAGAAGTCTCTGAACACCCCCACAATTTATGACAAGAATCAGAGTTAATCTCTCCCACAGAGCCTGAAGACACAGGGCCTAATTTCAGTGTATGTTTTCATGCTCTTGGTTGACATTCAGTTCCTAACAAGACCCAGTGGGCCCAGTTTCCTGGCTCTCTTAAACTTACTTTAAAAGTTCAGTAATTACACCTCATAGTCACTTCACTTTTTAATCATGCCCATTGGACAAGGCTATTATAATCATTCCATTGGCAGTTGCATCTCTACAGTTGCCACGGAGATGAATAAATTGTAAAGGTGAACATTTCCCAGGTGAGACAGCATACCTGTAAATATAACCTCCCCGGATTTTTGTTGGTTCTTTTTAAATAAGGATGGTAGTGATTATCTTGAAAACACACACACACACACACACACACACACACACACACACACAGAGTTTTTTGCTTCTTGTTGTGTTCAAAAATCACCTTCAGTGAATTCCCAAAGCATCATTTGGTAGAGACAGATAATCACTGAATGGTATACATCTGTGACTGGAAACCCACAAAGAGTATGAAATAATAATAACAGTGTTTGTTAAGCTCTTACTAGGTGCCAACCACTGTTCTAAGCGCTGGGGGAGATATAAGGTAATCAGGTTGTCCCACGTGGGGCTCACAGCCTTAATCCCCTCATTACAAATGAGGGAACTGAGGTACATAGAAGTTAAGTCACTTGCCCACGGTCACACAACTAAGAGGCAAAGCCAGGATTACAACCCACGACCTCTGACATCCTAGCCCATGCTCTGGAAATTAGAAACAACACCAAGGAGTAGAACAAATGAATGCAGCCAAAACATTTGTGTCTCCAGTTTTGTCTTTTTACACCCAAGTTCTCTGGTTCCCTACTCCCTCTCTGTTCTGATTCATCTATGCACTTGGATCTGGTCCCTTTAAGCACTTGATAGTCACCCAACTCTTAACCCCACAGAATTTACATACAGATCCATAATTCATTTTAATATCTTTCACCTTATCCAAGACTGTAAATTCTAGACTATAAGCTCCTGGTGAGCAGAGATCATGTCTACCAACTCTGTGGTTTTGTATTCTCTCAAGTGCATAGTATAGCACTGTGTGCAGAGTAAGTGCTCAATACTTTTCAATGATGAATGACTGACTTCCCCTATGATGATTTCCTTGGTAGAAATATAAAACAATCATTGCTAGCCAATCACTGAAAACAGGCCCTAGTTTCCATACAGGAAATAGAAGGACTACCAAGACACCAAAAAGCACCATTTCCACAATTTCATTCTTTTGAATGCTATTTGTTAAACACTCACTCTGTGTCAAGCACTGTTCTTAGAGCTGGGGTAGATACCAAATTTATCAGGTTGAACCCAGTCCTTGTCCCACATGGGGCTCATGGTCTAATTTGAAAGGAGGAGGACTGGAGGATTTAATCCCCACTTTATGGATGAGATAAATGAGGCACAGAGAATGTAAGGGATTTGCCCTAGGTCCTTAGACAATTTAAAATAAGGTGACAGAAGAGTCTTTGTTATGTTCTTCATGACATTCCAGCAACCATTTTTTTTAGCTGGGCTGACTCTTTATCTGGAATCTTCAAAGATTACAGATTTTTAAATATTTGATTTAATGTTGTGATCTAGACCACTAACAGTCAAGCCATAAGTAATTGAGGCAGTCACCCAACAAGGTTCTCTGGGGAACCCTCCCAGCTGGTCAACCCTAGTTTGCTGGCAGTCCCTAACACTGTTTTCTCTTCTGTTGCAACAGAGTCAATGCTTTCCATATTGCAGAATGCCACCCTGGACTATCTGCAGAAACTGGCTCCCAGAATTCAGGAGATCTTAACAGCAACACAAGCAGTGCTGCCTAGTGGATAGAGTAGGAACCAGAAGGACCAGGGTCTAATGCCACTCCACTACTTCTCTCCTGCATGACCTTGGGCAAATCACTTCTCTGTGCCTCATTTACCTCATCTAGAAAATGGGGATTAAGACTGTGAGCTCCAGGTGAGCTATGTACTGTGTCCAATCTGCTTAGCTTGTGTCTATCCCAGCACTTAGTACAGTGTCAGACACGTAGTAATATCTTGTCAAATACCAAAATAAATGAATAAGTATACTAAAAGCAGCTCCAAAGAGAATCTCTGAGAAGCCACACGGGGGGAAGATGACATGCTCAGCTTAACACCACTGGGCCAAGTTTATAAAACACAAATTGTTACGTTCAGGTGTTTAGGCCTGTCCTCTTTTCACTAGGCTATAATGCTTCTGATTTTATTCTTATAGTGCCCCAAGAAGGGAATGGTTATTGTCATATTCATTAGACAGAGGAGGCCCAGAGAGGTTAAGGGTTTTGTCAGAAGACACAGGCAGGTCAGTAGCAGGGGAATGGAAATAAAACAAAGGTCTCCTGACTCTCAGGACTATTTTCGTTCCATTAGAGCCCACTTCATTTTTATTCTGCATTATCCTAAGAAGAATCAACTGGGCTTTAAACATTTAATTGGCATCCATAGAATTATTGGCAATTTTGAAAATGGCAGTGGGCAGCATTTACTTTAGTGAATCTTCAGTGCAGCTGGCTTAGCAACATATAGGAGTCTCCATAGGTGAAAATGTCACTGCACTTTCAACTCTCCCTCTTTTCGGAATCCAATGGCTCAAAAGTCACAAAAAGGGATTAGAGACCTGCAGGTGACATAACTATCCTCTTCTCAATGTTGTTAGTAAGGTACTTATCACTGCATTATTTTTTTTAAGTAGCAGATGTACTTTTAGGTGTTCCTTTCTGGGAATTGTGTTTCAATTTTTCCTCTGGCCTTTCTTTATTCAGAAGAATAGGCATAACATTGAATAGAGGTCCATGGATTGGGAAATTGTGACTGATGTTGAAACATTTACTCTCTTGGGATTTGAAAAATAATCTGACCTGCAAGTCATCCTCTTTAGAATGCTTCTATTCATCTATTTAAAATCTGGGGGAGTCACATAGTGATCACCCTAATAAGAATTGATTCACATCTTCACAAACTCATGCAGTTTTTCCTCAGTAGCTGTAGGACATGAGGAGGAGGAAAGGAAAAGGAGGATAAAGAGGAGGAGGAAAGGAGGAAAAGCAAGATGAGGACGAGGAGAAGGAGGAAAAGGAGGGGGAGAAGGAAGAGTAGTAGGACTGGTAGTAATAATAATAATGCTTATTGTTAAGTGCTAACAATGTGTCAAGCAGTGTTCTAAGTAGATACAAGGTAATCAGGTTGTCCCACATGAGGCTCACAGTCTTAATCTCCATTTTACAGATGAGGTAACTGAGGCACAGAGAAGCTAAGTGACTAGCTCAAAAAACACAGCAGACAAGTGGTGGAGCTGAGATTAGAACCCACGACCTCTGACTTCCAAGCCCGTGCTCTTTCCACTAAGCTACACTACTTTTGTAGTAGCATTTAGTGAGAGTCCACTTGCTGAGGTGGACTGTATGAGGTTCTTGGAAAATAAAGAATAAAGAAGTGACCTGTTCTCTGGTTACAAACTGCTTACACTCAGCAACGTGGCATTCATCGATATCCTTTATTCCTCTACTATTGTGCAGACTCTAAGTTCTTATTCAAATAGAAAACCATTCCCTACACTGGGTTTTTTGGCCATACGTACTTAATTCTTGGCATAGTCTGTAATGAGTGCTTCCTCCTGGACTCGATGTGCTCTGGCTGTTGTGTAGTCATCTGTTGTTGTCTTATGCTGTCGAGTCATGTACGACCCATTGAATTATTGCAAAATTGCTTAAATTCTATGTAGTTCTGCAGTGTCTCTGCAGGATTGAAAGCTTTCTCCATTCAAAGTGAACATAAACATCTCCCATCGCTGTTGCCTGAAAAGGGAAAACTTGGGCTTCTGTGCCTTCCCTCTATCGAAGCAGATATCTAACCAAATGTGATCAAATAGCAATATCCATCCCTAAGTATGTTTCTCTATTGCTATTGATTCTCCTAATATCCCCCAAACTGTAGGAACATTTTTCCTCCGAATTTCAATATTCATTTCTCATTAGAGGGGAGATGCTGAAGCCACTGGCTGCAGGAAATGAAACTGGAATGGCCGACTTCATCCTCATGGGCCTGACAGATTTTCCAATAGCCCATCTGGTCCTTTTCATGGTATTTCCCTCTCTCTGTATGATTTCTTGGGTGTGTGTGTGGGGGGGGGGGGGATGACCTAGGGCTGAACCTGATAATCCAGAAAGACTCTCAGCTTCACAGCTCCATGTATATTTTCTTGTAAGGTTTGTCTTTTGTTGATCTGAGCTTCTCTACAGCCATCACTCCCAAAACTTTGGAAAATTTATTAACATCCGGAAAGAAAACCTCATTCATTGGCCTCTTTGCCCAAATACACTTTTTCATTTCTTTGGCAGGAACAGAATGCCTTTTCCCCTCTGCAAAGGCATATGATCGTTATGTAGCTTTCTGTAACCCACTGCTTTATTACTCTGTTATGTCCTTAAGATTATGCTGGCGGCTTATGGTTGGGTTATTTGGAGTTTCTTTTACAAACTCCCTTCATAAGTCTTCTGTTTACAGTTAGGCTGCCATTTTGCAACACAAATGTAATGCACCATTTTTTTCTGTGATACCTCACCGATCTTGGTTTTGTCCTGTACTGACAAACACAACTCGGAAATCATGATCTTTATCTTAGCTGGCTCCACACTTGCAATGTCTCTGATAATGATTACAGTCTCTTACGTGGCTATTATCTCTGCCATTTTGAAGATCAACTCCACTGTGGGAAGAAAAAAAAGCTTTCTCCACCTGCGCTTCCCACCTCACAGGAATCACCATCTTCGATGAGACTCTAATCTTTACATACCTAAAGCCAAGTAAATCTTACTCTCTGGTTAAGGACCAGGTGGCTTCTGTTTTCTACGCCATCGTGGCCCCCATACTGAACCCCCTTATCTACATCCTGAGAAATAAAGAGGTGAAAAATGCTATGAGCAGGGTGATTAATCTGTGCCCTCTAATGATGTGGCTGGAAGCAGGACCACAGGCAGAAGTCACTTGCTGGAGAAGGAAGGGGAAGTCATCAGGGCAGAGACCCGGGAGGAGGACTCTGGTCTAGGACTTCAAACCCAGAGTCCCTGTGTGCCCTCCTCCCTCCCTCTGTTCCTCACTGCGGGCCTTCTCTCTGTTGGTCCCTTCTGGATCTCTTGCCAGTGTGGTCCAAGTCCTGCCACCACAACCACCTCCTGGTGCTACCCCTGGTCTCTCCAGGGTGGCCGAAGCAGGGCTCAAACGACATTAAGACCAGCTCCCACCCTGATGACCTCCCCTGGCTCGAAGCAGCGGGAAGCTGGGGCAGCCTCAGCACTTCACCCGGTCCTAGAAAGGAGAACACCAGCAAGGACCCTCAGGTCGGAGCCCCCATCTCCCCAGCCTTGTGTCTGGGGCTGTTCAGAAGAAACCAGAATTCCCTGAACCTCCGTTAGGAATATCCAAGAATACGGGAAACAGGGGGAACTCATTCCCCACTGCCCCCTCCTCATGGCATTCTTCACCACAGAAACTTCAAGAAGCAAAAACTTGACCTTGAATGACTTCATTGTAAAATGCATTCCGTGGGGCCACAGGCAGACAACGTATTATGTGACCAAATGTTAGGGACAGTCTTGTTGAATGAAGGCAACAGAGGTGTGTTGCATAAGCCTTTTCTTCTAAAATTCATTGTCTTCTAGATTAGGCCCCACTCAAGATGATTTCCTCCAACCTCTGCTTTTTATTAGTTCCCTGACCTTATTCTGCATACTCAATATCGTGATTCATTCGTTCATTCAATCGTATTTATTTAGGGTTTACTGTGTGCAGAGCACTGTACTAAGCGCTTGGGAAGTACATGATGTTTGATGATGATAATGGTATTTGATTAGCACTTACCATGTGCTAAGTAATGTCCTAAGTGCTGGGGTGGACACAGTGTTAACAGGTTGGATGCATTCCCTGTCTCTCGTAGAAGTCACAGTTTTATTCCTCATTTTAAAGGTGAGGTAACTGAGGTACAGAGAAGTTAAGTGACTTGCCCATGGTCACACAACAGACAAGTGGTGGAGCTGGGATTAGAACCCAGGTCCTTTTGACTCCCAAGCCCAAAAGAGGTCTTCTGCCTCCGTCTCCAATGTTTATGTGTGACTTTTGTTCCTAAAGATCTGCATCTAGGGCCTGTCCTGCCTATCTCTTAAGGTGTGAGTCCCGTGTGGGGCAGGTTAGCTTGATTATCTTGTTTCTGCCCCAAGGTTTAGAGCATTCTTGTTATAGGAACATAATATCACAACAACAGCACTTCAAGACTGTGAGCCCACAGGTGGGTAGGGACCGTCTCTATATGTTGCCAACTTGTACTTCCCAAGCGCTTAGTGCAGTGCTCTGCACATAGTAAGTGCTCAATAAATATGATTAAATGAATGAATGAAAGTCTATAAACATTAATGCTAAGAAGGGAGCATGCTTGAAATTGATTATAATTGTCAAAGGTGAGGACAGAGTTGAATATGGCATTGTTATTGATCAGATACTTGTCGTCTGTGTGTTCTTGGGCAAGTCACTTATCTTCTCTATGCCTCAGTTACCTCATCTGAAAAATAAGGATTAAGACTGTCAGCCCCAGATGGGATATGAATTGTGTCAAAACTGATTAGCTTGTCTCTACCCCAGTGCATAGTTCAGTGCCTAGAACATAGTAAATGCTTAACAAATACCATTCAAAATACTGAAACATTAAAAATGAAGAATACTAAATGAAACTGAAGCTGCTAATTCCTAGACAAGTGAAAATCAGTGATGTCAAGGGAAACATTTATAGATGATTGAGGGCTCAACAAAGATTTCTGCAGATTCATGGGATTGGTCCAAAGGAATTATTAGGGGAGATATCAGATGTTGGAAGTACAGTCCATATGGGTAAATAACAAAGAAGCAATCATCATTCTGTTCCAATCAATCAATCAATCAAGCATATTTATCCAGTGTTAACTGTGTGCACAGCAGTGTACTAGGAACTTGGGAGAAAATATAAGAGAGTTGGTAGACATGAGTCAACGTGGCATTTTTGTCTAATTAATATAATAATTGTAAGGAAGCAAAACAAATAGTAATAAGTGCAATCATCATCCATTTCTTTGTCAAATCAATCAATCAATCAATCAATCGTATTTATTGAGCGCTTACTATGTGCAGAGCACTGTACTAAGCGCTTGGGAAGTACAATTAAATATTATAGTTTATAAATGCTCATCATGTCAACATTTAACTGTTCACATATATTTCTATACTTTTCCAACAATAATAAATACACATACACATTTGGTTAAGTAATCCTGTGATCTGGTCTCATTCAGTGGTACACAATTAAACCTACTACAGTACATAACACCTTCATATGCTACCTGAATTTCTCCAATAAGCTTTGGACACCTTCTGGCCCCCCCTTGCTTATATACTATTAGAAAGAAAATCATATATCAGTCTACTCTCTAGGTGCATAGGTTCATATTAAGCCTTAGGAATTTCTCAGTCTTTGCCTAATAAAGGTGAAAAATATTCAGTCTAAACTGGTTGAATCAGATGTCTCCTTACTTGAGTGCACCAGATTTGCCTTGATATTTGAAGAGCACAGGTGCTAATTGGGATGATTATCACAATCATTTATTAAACTTAAAGTCACTGAATTAACCACTGGGTAGATTTTTATGGGAAGGTGAATAATAATAATAATAATAATAATAATAATAATAACAATAACAATAATAATATCCTCTGCCGGTAATCTCAACGTCCTCGTTCTCGCCTGTCCTGCCATCGACCCCCGGCCCACGTCATCCCCCGGGCCTGGAATGCCCTCCTTCTGCCCATCCGCCAAGCTATCTCTCTTCCTTCCTTCAAGGCCCTACTGAGAGCTCACCTCCTCCAGGAGGCCTTCCCAGACTGAGCCCCTTCCTTCCTCTCCCCGTCGTCCCCCTCTCCATCCCCCCATCTTACCTCCTTCCCTTCCCCACAGCACCTGTATATATGTATATATGTTTGTACATATTTATTACTCTATTTATTTGTTTATTTTACTTGTACATATCTGTTCTATTTATTTTATTTTGTTAGTATGTTTGGTTTTGTTCTCTGTCTCCCCCTTTTAGACTGTGAGCCCACTGGTGGGTAGGGACTGTCTCTATATGTTGCCAACTTGTACTTCCCAAGCGCTTAGTACAGTGCTCTGCACACAGTAAGTGCTCAATAAATACGATTTATTGATTGATTAATAACTGTGGTATTTTTTAAGTGCTTACTATGCGCCAGGCACTGCATTAAGCACTGCAGTGGATTCAAGTAAATCAGGATGGACACAGTCCCCATCTTACATGGGGGTCACAGTCTTCATTCTCACTGTGCAGATGAGGTAACTGAGGCACATAAAAGTGAAATTACGTGTCCAAGGTCATAAAGCAGGCACGTGGTGGAGCCAGGATTAGAATCCATGTCCTTCTGATTTCCAGGCCTGGGCTTTCCACTAGACCACACTATCAAATGATTGTATGATTGTATGATTAATATGGTCCCTGGCCCTAGTTTGGGGGAGGTAATAAATATGGACCCACTCAGGGTCACTCCCTGAGAGTTTCCAGTACTCTACCTTTATCAACTATGGGAAGGCGAGTAAAGCAGAGGCATACCCATTCCATCCCGACTCTGTCAATTGTCAGCTGTGTGACTCTGGGCAAGTCACTTAACTTCTCTGTGCCTCAGGTACCTTTTCTATAAAATGGGGATTAAGACTGTGAGCCCGCCGTGGGACAACCTGATCACCTTGTATCCTCCCCAGCGCTTAGAGCAGTGCTTTGCATATAGTAAGTGCTTAACAAATGCCATCATTATTATTGTTATTATTATTATTTCACCCTCTCCACCCCATCAGTCAGGCAGTCAATCACATTTATTGAGCACTTGCTGTGTGCAGAGCACTGTACTAAGGATTTGATAGTATCCAATATAACAAGCACATTCCCTGCCACAGCAACTTACAGTCTAGAATGGGAGACAGACATTAATATAAATAAATAAATTATAGATAGGTACATAAATGCTGTGGGGCTGGAAGGGGGGAATGAATAAAGGGAGAAAGTCAGGGTGATGCAGAAGGGAATCTAAGAAAAGGAATAGAGGGTTTTGTCAGGGAAGGGGTGTACCTTTGGTAAGGCTTTGAAATGGGGGAGAGTAATTGTCTATAAGATAGGAGGAGGGATGATTTTTCCAGGCCAGAGGCAGGATGTGGGCGAGAGGTCAGTGGCGAGATAGATGAGATCGAGGTACAGTGAATAGATTAGCTTTAGAAGAGTGAAGTGTAGCTGGGGGACCTCCACCACCATTACCACGACCTCCAGTGGTAGTGGAGAGAGGGGAAGGAACAGGAGGAGGAAAGTGCTTAACTTTCCCAGAAGTAAATACCACAGTGAATGGACAATTTGAGGCTTATGATTCAGAATTAAATATTCATAAACCATTCTTAGAGCGTGAGCATAATGATACAACATTTGCAGCATGTTACAGCATATTGTAATGAGAAGGGAATTCAAAATAAAATAGTCAATCAGTCAATCATATTTTTTGAACACTTACTCTGTGCAGAGCACTATACTAAGGGCTTTGGGTAGTACAATACAACAGAGTTGGTATTCTCATTCTCTATCCACAATGGACTCACAGTCTAAAATGATGAAATAAAATAAAATTAATACCCAAGAGTCCATTTCACTTAACATTTGAGTCAGCCTCAACTTTCAATGGGAAATATATTTTTAGGCATATTAAAGTGTAATAGAGAGCACTGAAACTGCTTGGAAAGTTCTTTTTAACAGTTCATTCAAATCCTATTTGCTCATTAGCTCTGCAGTTAAAAGATCCATCTCTAAGGCCTTAAGACTTAGACCTGTTCTGAGTTTCCCTATCTCCCCCAACGTAATAAATATGATTGAATAAATGAATGATTTAAGTGAGTGTTTATTGGGTTAAAGAGAGGGGGAGTCAGGAATGGGAAAATCTTTAATTAACACTGCTTGAAAGGTTAGTTCTGGGGAGAGGCCAGAGTGAGAAACACCTCATCTTCTGAGGGAAAGAAGAGGAGGATAGAGCAGATACGTGTACCTACAAATTGAAAATTAAATTTTTCTGCCTGTGCCAGTCGTATTTAGAATGTTGACTCCACACTGTTCATTTGAAAAGGAGTCATTACATTTGAAATGTGCATAGCTCTCTCTGAAATTTCCTATTGAGCATCAACTTAAATGTCCATCGTGGTACTAGAATCTTGGAGATAGCTTCAAGAAATATGACAATAAGTTGTTAAAACAGAGTGAAAATGAAAATAAAACTTGTATGAATAAGTAAATTAAAATCAAACAGATAATCCCTTAGATTAATGAAAGAGGGGCTCCTAAACCTGTATATTTTCACTACTGGTTTTTCTTGCCAATGTTAGAATTATTCAATGCCATTCAGGTCACCTAAAACTGATAACTAGGACCTGTATTAATATGTCAATCTACATCTTTCCATTTGATCAAAGTACAAACTCTCCTATGCATAGAATTTAGTGATGATACCTACTTGAATTGTTATCCCCAGTGAAGGAAGAATTGGCTTATAAAACCTTGTATTTTTCTATAGCATTTTTTACCAAGGCATTTCCACATTACTTTTGTTCTTAACCAATGAGGTAGAGTCAGATATTACTATTCCCATTTTATATATGAGGAAAACAAGGCACAGAGAGACTAAAGTGACTTATCCAAGGTCACTCAGCAGGTCAAAAGCAGATCTGGGGCTAGAAGCTGGGTCCTCATATTTCTGGATCTTTGTTTTTTCTGCTGAACCACGCTGCCTCACATTTGAAAGTATTTGAACTAAACTGAAATAATGAGAATCCTTCCAGGCCCACTTTTTTTTCTTCTTCTTCTGGCTCGTATTTGATTAGAAAAGCTCTTTATTTTAATCTAGGAAGAGAAATAATCTGACCATTCAGTAAAACTGAATATAAAACAGGCACTTTTATAACCCTTTTTAATAGTCAGGGAATGAGAACCAAGAAATTATTTTTTGTTTGGGGCATTGTATTAGGGGATTCGGGGTTCTACTCACACTTAGCAAAAAGAATGAAATAAACTGAAGATAGGTAGATAGATGGATAGGTCCTATACAAACTCAACTTCAAAAATTGTTGTTTCAGGTAAGGAGGAATGAGATATGACTAATGCACTTGGTAAGTAGTGAAAATGACCTATCTGACTGTTTTCCCTATCCATCCCAGAATGACAAAACTTTGTTCTGTAGTTATTAAAACTGTTTTTGGCATGTAATGAGATTGGAGCAGGAGGGACAGAGAGCCCTGGAAACAGAAGAATTCGATCTTGAGGGTGCATGAACTACATTTATAAGGCAATGACTGGAATCTTTTTAAAAATGATTTTTGCCTTTATGACTTTTCCAATCACTGAGAGAAAGCTTATTTGTTTTTCAACTAGGAAAGAAAACTTAACATTTAGAAGCAGAGCTCCTTTTACCTTGGATTGTCATGGTATCAGCATTAGAGTTGAAACATAGTTTAATGCAATCACAGTTGTGAAGCCCTTGTCTCTGCAACAGCTCACAGCTTTTCTTATGGATTAATAATTTTAATTATATAAAAAAGATATGCAGAAGTAAAATAAACCAGAAAAGTCTAGAAGTTTTATATGTTTCCAGTTCTCGAATCATGGGAGAGAAATTTAATAATTCAGTGCCCCAGCACTAATCAGAAATTTCACCAGAAGGAATGCTTTTAATCCACTTTTTTCTTTATGCACCTGAGTCCTCAATGGCTTTCATGTACAATATCAATACCAAAACTGTTTTCTTTATTCCTCCTTCAGCAGATTTCAAAAGTTGAGGAAAATGACTGAAGGGAACAGCACATTAGTGTCTCACTTCATTCTCGCAGCACTGACAGATTCTCCAGATTATTGTATTTCTCTTCATGTATGCCATCACCCTGCCTGGCAGGGAACCTGGGAATGATCGTGCTCATCATTCATTCATTCATTCATTCATTCAATCGTATTTATTGAGCGCTTACTGTGTTCAGAGCACTGTACTAATTGCTTGGGAAGTACAAGTTGGCAACATATAGAGACGGTCCCTACCCAACAGTGGGCTCACATTCTAGAAGGGGGAGACATAGAACAAAACAAAACATACTAACAAAATAAAATTAATAGAATAAATATGAATAAATAAAATAAATAAATAAATAGAGTAATAAATACATACAAACATATATACATATATACAGGTGCTGTGGGGAGGGGAAGGAGGTAAAATGGGGAGATGGAGGGGGGAGGGGGAGAGAAAGGAGGCGGCTTAGCCTGGGAAGGCCTCCTGGAGGAGGTGAGCTCTCAGTAGGGCCTTGAAAGGAGGAAGAGAGCTAGCTTGGTGGATGTGCCGAGGGAGAGCATTTCAAGCCAGGGGGATGACGTGGGCCGGGGGTCGACGGGGGGACAGGCGAGAACGAGGTACGGTGAGGTGATTAGCGGCAGAGGAGCAGAGGGTGCGGACTGGGCTGTAGAAAGAGAGAAGGGAGGTGAGGTAGGAGGGGGCGAGGTGATGGAGAGCCTTGAAGTCGAGGGTGAGGAGTTTTTGCCTGATGCGTAGGTTGACTGGTAACCACTGGAGATTTTTGAGGAGGGGAGTAACATGCCCAGAGCGTTTCTGGATAAAGACAATCCGGGCAGCGGCGTGAAGTATGGATTGAAGAGGAGAGAGACAGGAGGATGGGAGATCTGAGAGGAGGCTGATACAGTAATCCAGACGGGATAGGATGAGAGCTTGAACGAGCAGGGTAGCGGTTTGGATGGAGAGGAAAGGACGGATCTTGGCAATGTTGCGGAGCTGAGACATGCAGGTTTTGGTTACGGCTCGGATGTTAGGGGTGAACGAGAGAGCGGAGTCGAGGATGACACCAAGATTGCGGGTTTGTGAGACGGGAAGGATGGTAGTGCCGTCGACAGTGATGGGAAAGTCAGGGAGAGGGCAGGGTTTGGGAGGGAAGACAAGGAGTTCAGTCTTGGACATGTTGAGCTTTAGGTGGTGGGCAGAAATCCAGATGGAGATGTCCTGAAGACAGGAGGAGATGCGAGCCTAGAGGGAGGGAGAGAGAGCAGGGGCAGAGATGTAAATCTGGGTGTCATCAGCGTAGAGATGATAGTTGAAGCCGTGGGAGCAAATGAGGTCACCAAGGGAGTGAGTGTAGATCGAGAACAGATGGGGACCCAGAACCGAACCTTGAGGAACCGCTACAGTAAGGGGATGGGAGGGGGAGGAGGAGCCTGCAAACGAGACTGAGAATGAACGACCAGAGATATAAGAGGAGAACCAGGAGAGGACGGAGTCTGTGAAGCCAAGGTTGGATAACGTGTTGAGGAGAAGGGGGTCATCACACAAGGAAAGTGTTGTCATCAGACCACACGCTCAACTTCACACCTCCATGTATTTCTTCTTCAGCAATCTGAGCTTTTCTTCAGTCATCACACCCACCACGATGATTAATTTATTAACAGCCCAGAGACCATCTCTTTCTTCGGGTGCTTTGCAGATGTACTTTTTCATTGCCTTAGCTCGCGTCGAATGCTTTCTTTTAGCGGCGATGGCTTATGACAGTTATATAGCCATCTGTAGCCCATTGTTTTACATGGTTGTGGTATCCTGTAGAGTTTGTGCCTGGCTCCTGGCAGGAACATTATTAGTCACCACTATCAACTCTCTTGTCATTATAACAATGATGATGGAATTTTTTAAGCGCTTACTATGTGTGATTATTATCCTCCCCTAGTCCTGGGGAGGATACAAAGTTATCAGGTTGTCCCGCGTGGGGCTTACAGTCAAAGTGGGACTCAGACAAAGTGACTTCTGTATTCTATACAGTGGTAATCTCCATGTTGAATCCCATGATCTACAGCCTGAACAGTAAGTAGGTGAAGAATGACATGAACAGGTTTATATACCAGAGGAGGGGCCCTTGAGTAGAGAACTCTTTGGATTGGAGGGGAACATAGTAGCACCTTAGATGGAAAGGAAATGGTGGATTTTAGTTACATTGAGAAGTTAGAGCCAACGGGAATTCATGACTGATTGAATGCGTGGGTTGAATGAGAGAGATGAATTAAGGACAATGCCAAGGTTAACGGCTTGGGAGACAGGAAAAAATGATGGTGTCATCTAAACTACAGTGATTGGAAAGTCATTGGGAGGATAGGGGTTGGGTAAAAAAAAGGTAGAGTTCTGTTTTGTCCCTTCTAAGGGCTGAATGTCGGGCCCACAGATTTTGAGTTCCTGGGGCCCTAAGTAACCTGAAAATACTCCCTGGCCTTGAACTTTCCTGCCCATAGCCATACACCCTTTAGACTCTCTACCCCAAGGCCAAGGTCACTGATGACATTTGAGAGGATAGTTTCTGCAGAGTGCAGCTCCACTTATCTCTCTCATTCCACCTACGTATTCAGTCTGTCACCAAATTCTATTGGTTCTACTTTCACCACCTTAGTAAAATCAGTTCTTTCCTCCCCAACCACACTGCCACTATGTAGATCAAAGCACTTACCATATCCCAACTTAACTATTGCATAAGACTTATCGCCGACCTCCGTGTCTCCTGTCTCTCTCTTCTCCAGTCCTTTCTTCACTCTGCTGCCCAGAACCTTCTTTTCTAAAAGAAGTCTCTCCACTCCTCAAGAACATCCAGTGGTTGCCCATCCACCTCCACATCAAACAGAAACTCTACCATTAGCTTGAAGCCATTCAATCAGTTCTTCCCCACCTACCTTACCCAATGGATAGAGCATGGACCTGGGAGTCAGAAAGTCAGGGGTCCTAATCCCTTGGGCAAATCACTTCATTTCTCTGGGCCTCAGTTTTTTCATCTGTAAAATGAGGAGTGAGACTGTGAACCCCAGTGCTTGTATACTCCCCAGCACTTAGTATAGTGCCTGGGACATAGTGAATGCTTAACAAATACCATTATATTATTATTATTATTAATTAATATTATTATTGTTTATTAATTAATAATAATAAAAATAGCATTTATTAAGCCCTTGCTATGTGCAAAGCACTGTTCTAAGCGCTGGGGAGGTTACAAGGTGATCAGGTTGCCCCACGGGGGGCTCACAGTCTTCACCCCCATTTTCTAGATGAGGGAACTGAGGCCCAGAGAAGTGAAGTGACTCACCCCAAGTCACACAGCTATGTGGTGGAGCCGAGATCCTAACCCACGACCTCTGACACCCAAGCCCGGGCTCTTTCCACTTAGCCACACTGCTTCTCTGTGTCCAACCTGATTAACTTGTATCTACCCCCATGCTTAGAACAGCGCTTAACCAGTATCACAGTCTTTATTATCGTTAGGGCAGTGATGGACCCAAGCTCCATCTCTGCAGGTGGAGGGGGATGTTCTCACCACAAGGCAGCAACCCCAAGCAGAAGCCCCTCCAATCAGTCAGTGGTATTTACTGAGTGCTTATAGTGTGCAGAGCACTGTACTAACCACCTGGGAGAGTGCACTACAGTAATAAACGGACACATTCCCTGCCTGCAACGGGCTTACAGCCCCCGTTGGCCTCCCTTTGTACAGCTTAAGGAGGCTGTCTTGCGAACAGTCCCCTGGGGAGACAGTCTTCTAGACTGTGAGCCCACTGTTGGGTATTATTATTATTATCATTTCCTACAACCCAGCCTGCCCATTTCCCTCTTCTGACACCAACCTACTCTCCGTATCTCGATCTTACCTGCTTACTATCGGACTCTTACCTATATCCTCCCTCTGACCTGGAACGCCCTCTCATTTCACATACATAGAGCACCACTCTCCTCATCTTCAAATTCCTACTGAAATAATATCTCCTTCAAGAGACCGTCCCTAACTAACCCCTTATTTCCCCATCCTATTCACCAACCCTTCTGTATCACTAGCACACTTGGGTCTGTATCCCTTAAACACTTAGATATTCACTCCATCTCCAGCCCCGCAGCACTTAAATACTTATCCTTATACACTGCCATTTCCTATATCTATTCATTTTAATGTCTATCTCCCCTTCTAAATTGTAAACTCCTTGTGGGCAGGGATTGTGACTACCCAGTTTATTGTATTGCATTTTTCCAAGCACTTAATACAGTGCTCTGCAGTTAGAGCTCAATAAGTACCATTGATGGATTAATTGATTGGCAGTGGCTATGTAAATATGGGAATTGGAGGGTAATAATAATAATAATAATAATGATAATAATAATAATTGTGCTATTTTTCATGTGCTTACTATGTGCCAAACACTATTCTAAGTGCTAGGGTAGAGATAAGGTAATCTGGTTGGACACAGTCCATGTCCCTCATGGGGCTCATAATCTTGATCCTCATTTTACAGATGAAGTAACTGAGGCACAGGGAAGTTAAGTGACTTGCCCAAGATCACATACAGCAGACTTGTGGCAGAGCTAGGATTAGAAGCCATGACCACCAACTCCCAGACCCGTGCTCTTTCCACTAGGCCATGCTGCTTCTCTGTAAATCTCCTTCTAGACTGTGCCCCCCTTCTAGACTGTGAGCCCGCTGTTGGGTAGGGACTGTCTCTATATGTTGCCAACTTGTACTTCACAAGCGCTTAGTACAGTGCTCTGCACACAGTAAGCACTTAATCAATATAATTGAATGAATGAATGATATCCCCAGTTACCTGGAGAATCTTGGAGCAAAACAGGAGAAGGATGATTACCAGTGCTTTCATCCCAGAAGGATTCATTGCTTCCATTCTGTGTCTGGAGAAGAGAATACTCATTCCCTTACATGAATCTATGTGCATATGCATGTGTCCATGCACATGAACATGTGCACTTATGATAGTCATATATACACAAGTTCACATGCATGCATTGACATATATGTGAATATATCTACATATGAATCTTTTACACATACACTGTATGTGCATATATATACACTCTTCTGTGTGCTGAAGAGGGCAAAATAGGACATATCATATGATCCATATATACACATGAATATTTGTCTGTGTATAGATTCACGTAAACACAGAAGAATTGGATTTCTTTTAAATAATTAACTATGAGCCGTTTGTACCTCCAAAGCCAAGAGAATTAGAACTGTGCAATTCTTCCAGGCATTGGCCGAATGGGATTTTGGTTCCATTTTCAAATACAGTTATTGGAGACAAAGCTGAAAGGTGGTAGAGGGTGCTTTAATGTCCCTCGCACAAGCCCGGTGGAGAAGATGCATCTTTTGAACAGGGAGCCAAACAAAGAAAATCCTTCATAAGTGTGGTATGGGTGTCCACCCCGCCAGGAACCTGGTCTCTAGGGAGAAAGAGAGGCAGAGGATCAGAGATGAGGTAATGGCAGAAAGGGAGAGGGGAGATTTGTGGGTTCTGGTACATGCTGGTGATTTGGGTAATCAGACCCAGCCCAAGGATTGGAGGAATCAGTGGGGTCCCCCAGAACACCCAAGGAGGTAACCCCAGGGCTACAGACCTGGATCCTGAAAGCTCGTCCCTTCTTTAAAATCTGACCTGCTTTGTAAGCCCTACTGCATTATAAGAATAGCAGGATTGACAAGGTGGATTCCTTAGGCCTAACTGCAATATGAATCCGATGTTGAAGACTGGATTTCTGACTTGAGGTGTAAGGGGAAGTCATGGAAAGATTGAATGAGGTGAGAGAGATGGATGGAAAATCAGTGATGAAAGTAGTACTTAGATTTTGAAACCAAATATGGCTGCTAATTAACAATAATAATAGTAATAATAATAATAATAATGGTATTTATTAAGTGCCAAGTGTCAAGCAGTGTTCTAAGCGCTGGGGTAGATACAAGGTTATCAGGTTGTACCATGTGGGGCTCACAGTCATAATCCCCATTTTCCAGATGAGGTAACTGAGGCACAGAGAAGTTAAGTGACTTGCCCAAAGTCACACAGCTGACAAGTGATGGAGGTCTCGTTAGTAGTCTGTGGAATTCTCCTTTATTGGCTATAATCAGGAATGTGGATTTAAGAGCTCCAGAATAACTCATATCTGGGGATTGTGGGACTCATTTTCATACTTTATTTTCTTGCGATTCTCCCTGCCCTTAATGTCATTTATGACTCTTCTGATTCGTACCTTTCACATGCAGTTCATCTTCAAATCATGTTGTTTTTGCCTCCACAGTTTTCCAGATCCATCCCTTCCTCCCCTTATTATTTTTATTATTCCTCACTCTCTTATGCCCACCATCCTCCAAACTCCTCACCCTCAGCTTCATGGCTGTCCATCACCTCGCCCCCTCCTACCTCACCTCCCTTCTCTCCTTCTACAGCCCAGCCTGCACCCTCCACTCCTCTGCCACTAATCTCCTCACTGTGCCTCATTCTCGCCTGTCCCACCATCGACCCCCGGCCCACGTCATCCCCCTGGTCTGGAATGCCCTCCCTCCCCACATCCGTCAAGCTAGCTCTCTTCCTCCCTTCAAGGCCCTACTGAGAGCTCACCTCCTCCAGGAGGCCTTCCCAGACTGAGCCCCCTCCTTCCTCTCCCCCTCATCCCCCTCTCCATCCCCTCTGCCTTACCTCCGTCCCTTCCCCACAGCACCTGTATATATGTATATATGTTTGTGCGTATTTATTACTTTATTTATTTATTTTACTTATACATATTCTATTTATTTTATTTTGTTAATATGTTTTGTTTTGTTCTCTGTCTCCCCCTTCTAGACTGTAAGCCCACTGTTGGGTAGGGACCGTCTCTATATGTTGCCAACTTGTACATCCCAAGCGCTTAGTACAGTGCTCTGCACACAGTAAGCGCTCAATAAATACGAATGAATGAATGAATCCTGATCCATATCTCCCTTCTTCTCCCCTTTTCATCTTTCTAAGTTTGAAGTAACTCAATAGCAGTATTTATTAAGCACTTACTGTTTGCAAAGCCCTTAATTAAGCAATAAGAAAAATACATGGAGAGGCATTAGACATGGCCAATTAATCTTGTCTTGTCTTATGCTGTCGAGTTGTCTCTGGCCCATAGAGACGCCATGGACACAGCTCTCCCGGAACCTCCCACCTCCAGCTGGAATCATTCTGGTAGTGGATCCACTGAGTGTTCTTGGTAAAAATACAGAAGTGGTTTGCCATTGCCTCCTTCCACGCAGTCAGCTTGAGTATCCACCGTCGACTATCTCCCATGCTGTGTTGCCCAGCACAGTTGAGTTTTGATTTGTGGCAGATTGCCTTCCACTTGCAAGCCACTGCTCAAGCTCGGAATGGAATGGCTATGCTTCTGTACTTCCCAAGCGCTTAGTAAAGTGTTCTGTACACAGTAAATGCTCAATAAACACGATTGAATAAATGAATTAATTAATGCTTGACTCTCTCTCCCATAGTCAAGACTGGTAGAAACTCTCCAGGTGCAACCCTGAGAGAGGAGTCCATTAATACAATAATATAAATAAATAAATTATGGATATGTAAATGTGTTGTGGGACTGATGGGGTTAATATACGATGAAAATCCCAGTGCAAGGGTGATGTGGTAGGGAATGGAAGAAGAGGAAATGAAGGCTCAGTTCGGGAAGGCATCATGGAGATTTGCCTTCAGTAAGACTTTGAAAGTGAGAGGATCATTGTCTGTTGGATACAAACAGGGAGAGATTCCAGGCCAGAGGTAGGATGTGGGTGAGAAGTTGGCGATGAGGTAGATGAGAATAGTCTCCAGTTGTGGCAATGGGAACTTTGTGATTATTTGCTCATTTATTATGTTAATGCCTGTCTTTCCCTCTAGACAGTCAGCTCCTTTTGGGCAAAGAATGTGCTTACCAACTCTGTTTTGTTGTATTCTCCCAAGTGCTTAGTACTTAGTGCTTAGTGCTGCATGGAGTAAGTGCTAAATAGATACCATCGATTTATTGATTGCTGGTTGCCCTTATTGAAACAACTCAGTGTTTAGGAATGCACCAACATTTACCCTTTCCAGCCCTGATTTTCTCTTTATAGCACATTATAGGTCATTCACCCATTCATTTATACAAACCCTCTTGAACCTGAAAATATTTTCAACCTGTACAACTTTCTGAAGCCATAGGTTCTGAATGTTTCTCATTACTATGTGTAGAAGAGCTAAGCCCTCAGAGCTGCTTAACCTAAAGCATACTTTCAAAACATGCCTACGTATATACTTCACACTTCATACTTCACACTTCTATCATAATAATTCTAGTTAGCAAAGAGGTGAAGACCTGAAGTTTGTATTGCACTTCATTGAAAGTCGGAAGACCAGTGGATACCAATCAATCAATCAATCAATCACATTTATTGAGTGCTTACTGATTGCCAAGCACTGTACTAAGCACTTGTGAGAGTACAATATAACAGAGTTTGTAGAAAAATTCCCTTCCCACAGCCTGGTGTAATGGATAGAACATGGGCCTGGGAGTCAGAAGGTCATGAGTTCTAATGCCAGGTCGACCACTTGTCGACCACTTGTCTGTGACCATGGGCAAATCATTTTACTTCTCTGTGCCTCAGTTACCTTATGTGTAAAATGGGGTTGAAGACTGTGTGCTCCATGTGGGACAGGGACTGTGTCCCACCCGATTTATTTGTATCCACCCCAGAATTTAGTACAGTTCTTTGACACATAATAAGCGCTTAGAGAAGCAGCATAGCTTACTGGAAAGAACACGGGCTTGGGAGTCAGAAGTCATGGGTTCTAATCCCAGCTCTACCACTTGTCAGCTGTGTGACTTTGGGCAAGTCATTTAACTTCTCTGGGCCTCATCTATAAAATGGGGATTAAGATTGTGAGCCCCACGTGGGACAACCTGATGACCTTGAATTTACCCCAGTGCTTAAAACAGTGCTTGGCACATACTAAGCACTTAACAAATACCAACATTATTATTATTGTTATTAAAATGCCATTATTATTATTATTATTCCCTTTCTAAATGAGCTTAATAGAATGACAAATTTCCTGGGTCTCAATTTGCCTATGTAATCAGAAGGAATAAAACTTCCCAGCTGATTGACGTAAGTCGTCATTTCTAAGTAAGAGCATTATCTTCTTATGAAGGAAAGTAGCAAGTCCTAGTTGATAAAGCATGGGCCTGGAAACAAGATGACCTGGGTCTAATCCCGGATCTGCCACTTGCTCACTTTGTGACCTTGGGTAAGTCACCTAACTTCTCTGTGCCTCACTTTTGTCAACTTCAAAATGGAGATTCAAAACCTATTTTCCTAAGTACTTAGACTGTGAGCCCCAGGTGGGCTGGAGACTGTATCCGTCCTGATTAACTTGTAACTACTCCAGCACTTAGAACAGTGCTTGACACATAATAAGCACTTAACAGATACCAAAAAAAAAAAAAAAATAGAATCTCGGGTAAATAATCCAAATGGACAAGTTTCTTTATATATACTTTTAATTTTCAAAACAATTAAACATACTGAGTTCCTTAAGAAGTTGAGAAAAAAATTATTTTTGATATATTAATATTATCAATATGTCTCAATGTGACTAAAATAGCCTTACAAATAGTACAAAAACAGAATGTCTTGGATAAGCCTTTAAGGCTAGATCACCTTGCTCTCCTCTCCCGACTCTAATTCCTCCTCCTCATCTTGGTAGAGGGATTTGGCTCAATTTCACAAATGCATCATCATAAATTCCCTCATATGAAAACTGCAGTAGGAATTGGCTTTATGTGGAAATTCTAATTAATTGGTAATAGTTCCTTACTTTACACTACAATTTCATTCCGAGCAAAAACTAGGTACATCAAATTGGTACTAGGAAAAAGCAGATTAAAATATAACAGACCAGAAAAACACGAAAGCCTTCAAAAACCAATGCTGTCCATAAGTCAGTTTTCCTTTTTTTTTCAAGCCATTTCCCCAACTTTATACTTGACAACCTTTTGGAATGAGAAAAAATATTTTTCATTTTCAAGGCAGAGATTAATAATATGTCTTTGCAATGGTAGTTTTTATGAGAAAAAAAATAAGCTTATCTCCCTTCACTCTTTCT
Organism: Tachyglossus aculeatus; assembly: GCF_015852505.1. NCBI lineage: Eukaryota > Metazoa > Chordata > Mammalia > Monotremata > Tachyglossidae > Tachyglossus > Tachyglossus aculeatus. Next base: position 394,079 of record NW_024044853.1, on the reverse strand, counting down.
TTTTTCCCTCTTGCCTATTTTCCCAATAAAGCAAAGTTTGTCATGGAGGGGTTGCTTTACTAATGGAGGAAGCATCTTTGTGTGTTCCCTGGGCAATTTTCCAACCACTACAAAATGCATGCAAACCTCCTCTAATCGTTATTATTATTATCATTATTCTCACATACTAATGATAATGGTAATAATAACAATAACTGCGTTATTTGTTAAGTGCTTACTATGTGCAAAGTAGATGCAAGATATCCTGGGTAGATACATTCAATCGTATTTCATTCAATTGTATTTACTGAGTGCTTAATGTGTGCAGAGCACTGTACTAAGCATTTAGAGAGTACAGTTTGGCAACAGGTCCCACATGAGGCTCAAAGTCTAAGTAAGAGGGAGAACAGATAATGAATCTCCATTTCACAAATGAAGGAACTGAGGCACAGGGAAAGTTAAATGATTTACCAAGGTCACATAGGAGAGAGGTAGTGGAGTTGGGATTAGAACTCAGGTCCTCTGACTCCCAGGCCCAGGCTCTTTCTACTGAGCTCCACTGCTTCTCAGTCCATGCTACTCCTCTTCCCTCCTCGTGCTCTCCGTGTCTGTAAAGCCCACTCTGTGCTTCCCAATCTGGCAGGCTTAAAATTGAGAAATATGTCCAAATTTAAGTGCCAAAACTGTGAGAAGACTTAGTATGCAATCGCATCGTGTTCATGTTATTGCTCATGTGATCTGCATTCTAGTGGGACTCGTACATCATCAAACCACACTCTCCTTGAATCCAAGTAAAAATAGTAGAGTTCAGAGCAAATCCAAAACATCAAGTCCCCTCTGCAGTGATGTTGCACTGTGATTGAAAAATTGGGTTCCCAGATTCATAACAGTCCAGAATTGAATTAAGAATTGAAGACTATATTTTAGCCATAACTCTGTAAGAGCAACAGAAGAGGGTAAAGTGAGAGGAGAATAAAATTTGAAAGATGAACATTTCAACACTAAGTTTCCTGTCAGTTTGAAATGTAAACTAAGAAGAAGAGGGTGAGAAAAAATTAGCATTAGCATTTATTCACGGAAGAGAAGGTGAATTAAACTAGATTGTTTTCATAATGACATAATAGGAATAGCATGCTTATTATAAGAGTATTACCTTCTCTATTCTTCACTACGTGGAAAAATGTTTATGATTTCGTGGCAATAAACACCTTTACCTCCAAGAAGAAAAAGAGTAGCTGGTGTTTCCACTACTGCAAAGGGCCTTTTGATTCCATTATATTAACTATCCTCAGTTACTGCTGAGACTTAATCCCATGAGTATATTCTGATCCTCAAGGGATTAAGTCTCAGCAGTAACTGGGGATAATTAATGCAAGGGAATATAGCAACAATAACATCAACTTTTGCCAAAATTACGGTTTTATGCAACCAGATTACTAACTATATTGACTCAAATACATTTCCCCAAATTTGTCTTTCTTTTATTTAAACATTTCCACCAAGCCAAGATTTATCCATGCCTCAACAAATCTAGTAAACAATAACCATGACGATTATGTCACCCCAAATATAAGGAACATAAACATTCTTTACAGATATCGTCTAATGAAATGTAAGCCCACGTCCATCATCCTTTTTTGCCCATTAGATACAGTTGTAATAATTGAATATATAAAATGTAAGTAAAGGAAGTAAGAATATATTTGTAACATTGGTTTTATATGCACTCATTGCAGTACCATTAAAAGTCGATAATATATTACGAATAAAGACAAATATTTGATTAGTAGGGATAAATTATGTATGACACAGAAGAGAGCACTAAAATATCAATCAAGACATCCTGGACTCAGTTTTATATTAGCTGTTAAGACCTTGCTGAATTTAGGACATTTTCCAGGCTGCCCAATAAAAGGTCAGATTTTTTCAGCCAATGGGATGTCAGGAATTTCTTTCTCCTATAGCCCACTTAGAAAAATTATTAGCGCCCTTCACACCATAAACCATATAATCCCAGAATCAATATAATGATAAATATTTAATTTCTACACACTAAATCTCGCCAGTACATTCTACTTGCTACAGCTCAGATTCAATCTATACTTTCCACCCAAATAACCACCACCTTGGTTCAAGATCTTGTCATCTCCGGTTAGATTATGCTATGAGCCTTCTTCCAAATTCTTCCCACTTCAGGTTAAAATTCATTCCGTAGCCCGCAACAACTCCTAAATTGCCGTTCCACTCACAATTCTTTCCACTTCAAAAACCACAAATGGCTACCCATTCCTTCTATATAATGCAAATCTCCAAAGGACTAGCTCTAAACTCAGTTTGAGATCTCCCTTTGTACTTACCTGCCCTCGTCAAACTCTAGGTCTCAGCCTGCAAGCTATGCTCAGGCCAAGTCAGTTAGTCAGCTGATTAAGTTTATTGTGCAGTTACTGTGTGCAGAGCACTGTACCAAGCACTTGTGCAGTCACATTTACTGCCCACAATGAGCTTGCAGTCTAAAGGGGCAGAGAGGCATTAATATAAATTAATAAAATTGTAAGTGAACTTTCTCTTTGTCCTTGCATTATGGCATAATGAAAAGAGACCGGGCATGGGAGTCAGAGAACCTGGGTTTTAATTCTGGTTCTGCCAATTACCTGATGTGTGACCTTGGGCAAGTAACCTAACTTCGCTGTGTCTCAGTTTCTTCAAATGTAAAATGGGAATTTAAATGGGGATTAAATCTTCATCCCTCCAATTTAGACTGTGAGCCCTATGTGGGACAGGAACTGTTTCTAACCTGACTGATTTGAATCTATCCTAGAACTTAGAACAGTACTTAACAAATACAATAATGATAATGACAATAATTATAATAATAATAATACTTGTGGTATTTGCTAAGCACTTACTATGCGTAAGACTGTGTACTAAACACTGGAGTATATTTAAGCAAATCATGTTGGACACAGTCCCTGTCCCAAGTGGGGTTCACCATCTCGGGCCCCATTTTAAAGATGAGGGAACTGAGGCACAGAGAAGTGAAGTGACTTGCCTCAGGTCACCCAGCAAACAAGTGGTGGAGTGGGGATTAGAACTCCTGACCTTCTGACTCCCAGGCCTGTGCTCTATCGATTATGCTATGATAATAGCATTAGGAAGGTACTAAGCTTGCATTTCCTATTTCTAGGTGGTATACTTCCACTGCTTTGGCTCAAATAAAGCAAGTATAATGATTGCACAATAGAATAAGTGTCATTCTCAGTTCCTCCACTACACTAAGCATTTTGGATGAACACTGTTAGGAAATTAAGGAATGTTTTTTACAACACTCATTATTTCAATAGAACGCAACCGGATCAATCAATCAATCAATCGTATTTATTTAGCGCTTACTGTGTGCAGAGCACTGTACTAAGCGCTTGGGAAGTACAAGTTGGCAATATATAGAGACAGTCCCTACCCAACAGTGGGCTCACAGTCTAAAAGGGGGAGACAGAGAACAAAACCAAACATACTAACAAAATAAAATAAATAGAATAGATATGCAAGTAAAATAAATAAATAAATAGAGTAATAAATCTGAACAAACATATATACATATATACAGGTGCTGTGGGGAAGGGAAGGAGGTACGATGGGGGGACGAGGGGGAGAGGAAGGAAGAGGCTCAGTCTGGGAAGGCCTCCTGGAGGAGGTGAGCTCTCAGTAGGGCCTTGAAGGGAGGAAGAGAGCTAGTTTGGCGGATGGGCAGAGGGAGGGCATTCCAGGCCCGGGGGATGACGTGGGCCGGGGGTCGATGGCGGGACAGGCGAGAACGAGGCAAGGTGAGGAGATTAGCGGCAGAGGAGCAGAAGGTGCGGGGTGGGCTGTAGAAGGAGAGAAGGGAGGTGAGGTAGGAGGGGGTGAGGTGATGGAGAGCCTTGAAGCCCAGGGTGAGGAGTTTCTGCCTGATGCGCAGATTGATTGGTAGCCACTGGAGAGTTTTGAGAAGGAGAGTAACATGCACAGAGCGTTTCTGGACAAAGACAATCTGGGCAGCGGCATGAAGTATGGATTGAAGTGGGGAGAGACACTTGGATGGGAGATCAGAGGGAAGGCTGATGCAGTAGTCCAGACGGGATAGGATGAGAGCTTGAACGAGCAGGGTAGCGGTATGGATGGAGAGGTGCGGATCTTGGCAATGTTGCGGAGCTGAGACCGGCAGGTTTTGGTGACGGCTTGAATGTGAGGGGTGAATGAGAGAGCGGAGTCGAGGATGACACCAAGGTTGTGGGCTTGTGAGACGGGAAGGATGGTAGTGCCGTCAACAGTGATGGGAAAGTCAAGGAGAGGGCAGGGTTTGGGAGGGAAGACAAGGAGTTCAGTCTTAGACATGTTGAGTTCCAATCTGATGTTGGAAGAAACTTGTACTGCATTGGCCAAGCGATGCATACGAGAATTAGCATGGCCTAGTGGATAGAGTACAGGCCTGGGAGTCAGAAGAACCTGGGTTCTAATCGCTTTCCACCACTTTTCCACTGTGTGGCCTTGGACATGTCATTTTATCTCTCTGTGCCTCGGTTACCTTATCTGTAAAATGAGGATTAAAGCTGTGAGCCACACCTAGGACAGGGATGTCCAACCCAATTAGCTGGTGTTTTTTACCCCAGTGCATAGTCAGTGCCTGGCACCTAATAAGTGTTTAACAAATACCACAATTACTATAATAAAATTACAATGCAGGGTAGTGTACAACTGCTGAGAATCAGTGGAGACTAATGGGAAAAAATATTGTATTTGTTAAGGGCTTACTATATCTATTCATTCATTCAATCGTATTAATTTAGCACTTACTGTGTGCAGAGCACTGTACTAAGCGCTTGGGAAGTACAAGTCGGCAAGATATAGAGACGGTCCCTACTCAACAATGGGCTTACAGTCTAGAAGGGGCTCACAGTCTAGAGGAATAATGATGGTATTTGTTAAGCGCTTACTATATTCCACACACTGTTCTAAGCGCTGGGGGAGATACAAGGTAGTAAGGTTGTCCCACAGGGGGCTCACAGTCTTTATCCCCATTTTACAGATGAGGTCACTGAGGCACAGATAAGTTAAGTTACTTGCCCAAAGTCACACAGCTGATAAGTGGCAGAGCCAGGATTAGAACCCACGACCTCTGACTCTCAAGTCCGAGCTCTTTCCACTAAGCCATGCTGTACTATATTCCTGGCACTGTTCTAAGATCTGGAGTAGATTCAAGATAATCGTGTTGGATGCAGTTCCCTGTCCCACATAGGGCTCACTGGCTTAATCCTCATTTTACAGATGAGGGACAATATTAAATACTGTATATACAATATACAAGTGTTACCCATAAACTGTGATATATATAACTGTTACAATATAGCAATAAACAGACACATTCAAGTCATAGATCGCCTCCCTCCTCTCAAGTGCCACTCCATCCACCTGTGCCTAGGACCCTACTCACTCTTATCTTATGAAAACTCTTGCCCCTTCCCTCCTCCCCTCCTTAACTTCCATCTTCAAGCGCTCACTCTCCACTGATTCCTTCCCCTATGCTTCAAACATGCCCAAGTCTCCCCCATCCTAAAAAAACCTTCTCTTGACCCCACTGTCCTTTCTATTTATCGCCCTTTCTCCCTCCTACCCTTCCTTTCCAAACCCCTAGAATGAGTCGCCTACACTCGCTGCCTCGAATTCCTCAACTGCAACTCTCTTCTAGACCTCTTCCAATCTGGCTTCCGTTCCCTACACTCCACCAAAACCGCCCTCTCAAAGGTCACCAATGACCTCCTTCTTGCCAAATCCAAAGGCTCCTACTTTATCTGAATCCTCCTCGACCTCTCAGCTGCCTTCGACAATGTGGACTATCCCCTTCTCCTCAACACGCTATCCAACCTTGGCTTCACAGACTCTGTCCTCTCCTGGTTCTCCTCTTATCTCTCTGGCCGTACCTTCTCAGGCTCCTTCGCGGGCTGCTCCCCCCGCCCCCCGCCGATCCCTCACTGTAGAGGTTCCTCAAGTGTCAGTTCTTGGTCCCCTTCTGTTCTCCATCTATACTCACTCCCTTGGTGAACTCATTTGCTCCCACGGTGTCATCTCTATGCTGATGACACCCAAATCTACATCTCCACCCCTGCTCTATCTCCCTCCCAACAGACTCGTATCTCGTCCTGCCTTCAGGACATCTCCATCTGGAGGTCTGTCCGTGATCTAAAACTCAGCATGTCCAAGACGGAGCTCCTTATCTTCCCTGCCAATCCCTGTCCTCTCCCTGACTTTTCCATCACCGTGGACAGCACTATCATCCTTCCCACCTTACAAGCCCACAATCTTGGTGTTATCCTTGAATCCTCTCTCTCATTCACCCCACATATCCAATCCATCACCAAAACCTGCCAGACTCACCTCCACAACATCACCAAGAACCACCCTTTTCTCTCCATCCAAACTGCTACCCCCCCTGGTTCAATCTCTCATCCTATCCCAACTGGATTACTGCATCAGCCTTCTTTCTGATTATCTAATTGCCTTTGTGCGAGAATGGATGCAAGAAGTTAAAGGAGTGGCTCAGTACAAATATAAAGGACTTGTGGATTCGAGTATATTTGTCATCTTCTGTTTGTACTGACTCAATCATTGGAATACTAACTAATCTGGTAATTATACAAAAATAACACCCAGAATAAACCTGTGATTCTCTCCAGGAAGCTCTCAGGGAATTTTTAAAAATTGATAAATCAGCTACTTTCTTTTGATTTTTTTGTCCGGGTGGACCAGCGATTAGGGCTGGGTTATGGTGAGAGTTAGGGTTAGGGTTGGGGTTAGGTTTTGTCTCAAGGTGACCCTGGGGTACCCACCATCTCAAGGTCAAATGCTATCTCATGGCCACCTAAGCCAGCAGGCGGAACCTGGAAGTGACGGTGGGATACCACCCCCACAACCAAAATTTTAGATTGACAGACCAAGCCGGCAATACAGACGGTGTCCCTCGCCCCCTGCCAATCAAATCAGGTATGGAGGAGGGGGCAGAGTTTGGATAAATTGAGGCCAGAAGCTGGAATGGCCTAGGAGCACAGGTGATAAATTCCTCTTGCATCTGACCTTCTGGGGCAGAACACTGAGACATGCAGCAGCAGGAGGAGCAGCCACAGCAGCAGCAGCGGCTCATGTATCATTCTCTGCCCAGAAGGCCAGATGCCTGCTTTGCAACCAGAACCAACACACTGAGGAAGGGGCCACGGGACGGGTGAGTGTCTAGCCGAACGTTCGTGGGCGGGAGCCAGGTGCCCCGCTGTGGTTGAAGAACATAAGTTGATTCCTCCCATGTATGGAGAGCACTTGGTGAGAGCTAGCCTCCCACCAAGTCCTCGGGTAATGTAATAGATTCCCCTCGTGTAGGAAAGTAAGTGGATTCTTCCCGAGTGGGAAGTGCAGATGGGCGAGAGCTAGGCACCTCAACTACACGTGATCAACAAATGATTGTTTTCTTCCCATTAGGGAAGGTCCAATATTACTAATTGTTTACATTCCTCCCAAAAGGGAAGTTCAATCATTGCACCTAAACTATTAAACATTTCAATTCGATTCACGGAATAAATTTTATATAAAACTCAGGCTTTCCATCCCGGGCCTCTCTCTCTTTCTCTCTCCACGCCGATTACTGAACGAACCTGTCCCCAGATGATGGGTGACAGGTTTATGATGAGGTTTATTGTTAGATTTATGGTTAGGGCTAGGGTAAGGCCTAAGTGCTGTTTTAGGGATAGACGTATGGTCAGGGAAAAGGCTAGGTTAGTGTTAGGGTTATTGTTAGGGTTAGGGTTAAACCTAGGGCTAGGGTTAGGGTTAGGAATAGTGTTACTACTAAGGCTAGGTTTATGGTTAGGGTTAGTGTTAGGTTCAGGATTAGCGCTAAGGCTAGGGCTTGGTTAGGATAGAGTTGTTTCAGGTTAGTGTTAGTGCTAGGTTTGGTGTTAGGGTTAGGGTTGGATTAGGGTAAGGTTTAGGATTAGTGTTGGTTTTAGTCTTAAAGCTAGGACTAGGGCACTCTTAGTGCAACGGTTAGGAATAGGCCTAGGACTAGGGTTAGGATTAGGTTTAGAGATAGTGTTTAGGTGAGGAGTAGGTTTAAATGAGGTTTGGAGTTATGGATAGGGTTAGCAGTATGGCTATGGCTAGGATAAAGCATGGGATTAGTTTTAGGATTATGTTTTGGCTTAGTCTTTGGTCTAGGTTTGGAAGTAGGGTTAAGGTTTGACTTTGGGTTAGTGGTAGGCTTTAGGTTAGGCCTATGGCTAAGGTTAAGCTTAAATTTATGGCTAGACCAAGGGCTAGGTTTAGGGTTCAGATGAGATTTAGGGTTAGTGGTAGACTTAAACCTAGTTCTTTGGCTAGGGCTAGGTTTCAATTTAGGATTATGGTAAGAGTTAGGGTTAGGCTTCGGGTTAGTGGTAGGCTTAAGTCTAGGCCTAGAATTAGTGTTACAGGTAAGGTTAGGGTTAGGCCTATGGCTAGTACTGGGATTAGGGTTAGAGATAGGGTTAAATTTAGGTTTAGGGTTATGAGTAGGGTTAGTATTAGGGCTAGGTTTGGGGTAGGGTTAAGGTTAGGCTTAGATTTAGGGTTATGGTTAAGGTTAGTTTTAGTGTTAGTGGTAGCCTTAAAGCCAGGGAGAAGCCTAGGATTTTGGTTAGGTTTAGGCCTAGGCTTTTGGCTATGGTTAAGGTTATGATTGTGGTTAGTTTTAGGGCCAGGGTTAGGTTAATTGGCTATGGCTAAATATTGGTTTAGGATTAGGATTAAGGTTAGTTGCAGATTTAAGATTTAGGTAAAAGACTAGGGTTAGGATTAGGCTTAGGGATATAGTTAGGGTTGGGATTAGGGTTAGGATTAGGTTTAGGGTTAGGTTTAAGATTAGCATTTGGGTTAGGATAAGGGTAAGGTTTAGCTTTAGGATTAGTTTTAGAGTAAGTGTTGAGTTAAAGATAGGTTTGTAATTAGTGCGGTTTGTTGTTGGGAGAGTTTCAGGGTGAAGGACTTTTTGGGAGCTGAAAAAGTCCATTCATACAGCCCCTAAAATATGCTTCCATAGCTTCGGGTATTTAGGGTGTGGGTGAGAGATGGGGTTAAGTATAGTTTAGGGTTAGGGCTAGACTGAGGATGAGATTCAGGTTTAAGGTTAGGTTTAGGATTAGGATTAGGGTTAGAGGTAGGGTTAGGGATAGGGTTTGGACAAAGTCTAGGGTAAGGGTTATTGATAGGGTTTGAGTTAGGGTTAGTGTCAGGTTTAGAGTTAGGATTAGGGTTATGTTTAGAAGCAAACAACAGTTTCTTGCCTTGGAAGAGTTGCAAGGTGAATAGCATTTTCAAGGCTGGAAGAGCTCACCCACATGTCCCCCCGCCAGATAGCTTTCCCAGATAGGGGATTTAGTGTACTGTAGGAGGGCATGGGCCACGAGGCCTCCTGTGACTGTAAATGGGGAGGGAGCTATAATCCTCCTTGGACTCCAAGTTGGGAGGGGGGTGCAGCTCCTCTGGGACTGTTGGAAGTGGTGGGAGCGGCAGCTCTCCCTGTATGGTAATAGAGGAGAGGGCGGCCCTTTTCTTGGAACTGTGTGGTGAGGGAAAGTGAACTGCAGTTCTGCACAGTTGCAAGAAGGGACATAGGAGTAGCTCTCCTGGGAAAGTAGCTGGGAAGAGAGCCGCAGCTCTCCAGAGACTGAAAGTGTGGAGAGAGACCACTTCTCCTGGAACTGTAGTTGAAGGAGCAATAACGTGCCTGAGACTGTATGAGGAGAGGGAGCCACAATTCCCCTGGGACTGTGTGAAGGAAGAGAGCCACAGTACTTCTGGAACTGTAGGTGGTGAAGGAGTTGCAATTCTCAAGAGAATTTAGCAGAGGAGAGAGCTGCACCTCTCCTGGAACTGTAGGGTAGAAGAGGAAGTCACAGCTCTCCTGGAACTGTAAGAGGAGAGGGAACTGCAGCTCCCCAGGGACTATAAGAGAGAAGGGAGGAACAGCTCTTCCCAGACTGTTGTGGGTATGGGAACTGCAACTTTTCTAGGACTGTAGCAGGGCAGGGAGCCAACTGTCTCCCAGGACTGTAGAAGAGAAGTGAGTCACAGCTCTTCTGAGACTGTAGGAAGAGAAGGAAACCCACTGTCCTGGGAGTGTAGAAGTAAAGGAAGACAGCTCTTCTGGGACAGTACAAAGGAGTAGGCACAGCTCTCTTGGAACTTTTTGGAGGGAGAGAGGTACAGCTTTCCTGGGGCTCTTGGAGAAGAGGGAGCCACAGTTCTCCTGGGATCATAGGAGGGCATTCAGTTAAGTGTATTAAGTGGGCAAAGCATGGCACTAAGCATGTGGAAAAGTATGATATAGCAATGTAACAGACACATTCCCTGTCCTCAAAGAGCTTACACTCTAGAGGGGAAAACAGACACACATTTAAATTGATGAAAATACAGATTTGTACATAATTGCTGTTTCTGGGAATGAGAATGAATAAAGGGAGCAAGTCAGGATGACGCAGAAGGGAGTGGGAGAAGAGGAAAGGAGGGCTTAGTAAGAGAAGGCCTCTTGGAGATGTGGCTTTGAAATTGGGGAGGGTGATTGTCTGTCAGAAATAAAGACGGAGGGCGTTTCAGGGCACAATTAGGTTGTAGGTGAGAGATAGGCGGTGAGATAGACAGTGAGAAGGTTAACATCAGAGGAGCAAATTGTGCGGGCTGAGAACAGTGAGGTGTGGTAGGAGAGGGGAAGGTGATTTAGTCCCAGATTCAAATGGTAAGGAGAATTTCGTTTGAGAATAGGGAGGTGGATGGGCAACTACTGACGGTTCTTGAGGAGTGGGTAAGTGTGGCCCAAACGTTTTTGTAGAAAAATGATCTGGGCAGCATAGTGGGGAGTATGTACTGGAGTGGGGAGAAAAATGTGGCAGGGAAGCAGTAAAGAGGCTGATACAGCAATTAAGATATGGTAAGCTGAGTATCTTAGCTGAGTGCTTGGTTTAACGTGGTAGCAGTTTGGATGAAGAGGAGGGGAAGATTTTAGTAATGTGAAGGTGGAACTGACAGGATTTAGTGAAAGTCTAAACATGTGGGTTGAATGATAGAAAAGGGTGAATGATAATGCAACAGAGGGAGACACAGCTCTCCAGGGCCTAGGTGGTGAAAGAATCACATCTTTTCTGAGACTCTAAGAAAGGTGGGGCCCATTCTCTCCAGGGGCTGTAGGAGAGCTGGGCACTGTAGGACTCCCAGGAGTGTAGGAGCGGAGGGACAGCTGCTGTCCTTGGACTGTATGGCAGGGAATGAGCAGTACCTCTCTCAAGACTTTAGTAGTGGGGAGGGAGCTGCAGCTGCTCTGGAACTATGGAAGGGAAGGGAGTGATAATTCTCCTAGGACTGTAGAAATGAAGGGAGCCACAGCTCTACAGGGGCTATAAAAAGGGAGGGAGCTAAAGCTCTCCTGTGGTATTTTGATATTTGATATATGTGATCTCCTGTGATGCAGCTCACCTGGGAATATAGTAGGGATGGGAGCCCCAACACTTCTGGCACTTTAGGAGTGGAGTAAAATACAAAACTCCTGGGACTAGCTGATAGAAGAAACATCAACTCCTCTGCGACTGTAGAAAGGTAGGGAGCCACATTTCTCCTGGGATTGTAGAAGGGGAGAAAGTTGTAACTCTTTGGGGACAGAACGAAGGGAGGTATTCATTCATTCATTCATTCAATCGTATTATTTGAGAACTTACTGTATGCAAACCACTGTATTAAGCGCTTAAGAGATAGGTGAAGTTCTGTATAGGAGGTGAGATAGCTGCAGGCCACCTGGGATGTAGGAGGGGAGATCTGGGCAGCTTTCCAGATACTGTAGTTGGAAAGGGATGCTGTTATCTTGGGATTGTAGGAGGGCAGGGAGTAACATTTCTCCTCGGACTGTATGTGCAGAGTGAGATACAGCTAAGCTGGGACTGTATGAGATTTATTTCTCTTGGGAGTGTAGGAGGGAAAGGAAATGGAGCACTTCTGAGACTGCAGGTGTTAAGAGATCCTTATCTCTCCTGGGTTCTATGAGAGGAATAGAAGCATCTGTCCTGGGACTGTGGGTAAAGAGGGAGCCGCAGGTCGTTCAGTCAGTCAGCCAATCGTATGTATTGAGAGCTTAATGTGTGCAGAGCGTTGTCCTAAACACGTGGGAGAGTACAATATAACAGATTCATTCTCTACCCACAAGGAACTTTCAGCCTAGAGAGGAGCATACAGTCTAGAGATGAGGTTACAGTCTAAAGGTCTCCTAGAACTGTAGGAAGATAAGGAGGCACAACTCTCCCCAGAATGTGTGTGTGTGTGTGTGTGTGTGTGTGTGTGTGTGTGTGTGTGTGTGTGTGTGTGTGTTGGGGGCTAGGGGTAAGGAGGCAAAAGTCTTGGGGCTGAGAAAGGGGAGGGAGCCACAGCTCCTCTCACAGTGTCGGTGAGGAGGGAGCTGCAGCTCTTCTGGGACTGCAGAGGGTGGTCGAAACAGCAGCTCTCCTGGGATTGTAGGATGTGAGGGAAAGGAACCATCTCTCTTCCGGGATTGTAGAAGGGGAGGTAGGGACAGTCTCCAGGTACTGTAGGAGGAGAAGTCACTGCAGCTCTCCTGGGTTGTAGGAGGAGAGATATAAGCAGCTCTCCTGGGATTATGGAGTGGAAGGAGCCACAGTGCTCCTGGTACTGTAGAATGGGAGGTACTGGCCTATCTCCTGAGAATATACCAGTGTAAGGAGCTGCAGCTCTCCAGGGACTGTAGGAGAAAAGGGAGGCACAGCTCTCCCGAATTTCGGGAGGCAGGGAGCCACAGCTTTCCTAGGACCGCAAATGTTGGGGTGGGGGTGGGGGTGGGGGAGCTTCACCTCTCGAAGCACTGTAGGTGGGGAGGGAGCAGAAGATTTCCAGGGGACTGTAGGAGAGTAGGTAAGCAAAGCTGTCCTCACAATGGAGGGTGGGGCGGGGGGAGCCACAGCTGTCCTGGGACTGTAGGAGGAGGAGCTGCAGCTCCTCTTAGAATGTAGAGGGTGTTGTGAGTAGTAGCTCTCCTGGGATTGTAAGAGGGAAAGGAGGCATAGCTCTCTTGGACTGTAGGAGGGGAGGTCCCAGATATGGAAGCCGAATTTCCCTTGGGACTGGAGGAGGAAACAGAGAAACGGCACTTCAGAAACTGTAGGACGGCGAGGGTGTGAGGGAACCACAGTTCTCCAGGGAATTTTAGGAAGGAAAGGAAATGGAGCACCTCTGAGACTGCAGGTGTGGAAAGATCCTTATCTCTCCTGGGTTCTAGGAGAGGAGTAGAAGCATCTGTCCTGGGACTGTGGGCAGAGAGGGAGGCGCAGGTCGTTCAGTCAGTCATTCAGTCATATTTATTTAGAGCTTAATGTGTGCGGAGCATTGTCCTAAACACGTGGGAGAGTACAATATAACAGATTCATTCTCTACCCACAAGGAACTTTCAGCCTAGTGAGGAGCATATAGTCTAGAGGTGAGCTTACAGTCTAAAGATCTCCTAGAACTATAGGAAGATAGGGAGACACGGCCCTCCCCAGAATGTGTGTGTGTATGTGTGTGTGTTGGGGGCGAGGGAGAGAAAGATTTGCAGCACTCCTGGGCTGTAGAAGGGAGAGAGTCACAGCATTCTTAGTCCTTCAGGTGTTGCGAAGGAGCCGCAGCTCTGCTGGGATTGTAGCAGAGGAGGGAGTTGCATCTCTCTTGGGACTGTAGGAGGGGTACGACCCACATATTTCCTGCGATTCTAGTAGGGTATGGAGCCACAGCTCTCCTGGGACTGTAGGAAGGGAGGGAACCATAGTTCTCTCGAGACTGTAGGTGGAGGGGCGAGGAGGAAAGAGTCCAGCTCTCCTGGAATTTCACGAGGGGTGGGATCCAAGTATTTCCTGGGGCTTTAGTGGGGGATGGAGACACAGCTTTCCTAGAACTGTAGGTGGAGGGGGAGCCACAGCACGCTTCTGGGATTGTTTTGAATGGAGGGAGCCACAATTCTCCTGGGACATTAAGAAGGGTGGGAGGTATAGCTCTCCAGGGACTGAAGGGGTTGGGGGGAATCCATGGTTCTCTTGGGACTGTAGGTTGGTGGGGGGAGCCACATCTCTCCTGGGACCGTGATTTGGGACGGTAGGTGTGATATCCTAGTCGGCCTGGGCATCGCCGGAGTTGGGGGCCAGGGGTGGAGGAGAGGCGAGTTGCAGAGTGCAGCTACTAGAGTGTACCCGCGCTACTCCCCCGGCCCAGCCCCCCCCCCCCACTCCTCCAGACGCCCAATGAAATTTTGGGGTTGCCCAAGTGAAAACACTCTCCCTGATTATTCTCGACTCCACCCACCAGTCCAGTGGTTTAACCCCTCTCCACACTTCCGATTTGCCGGTCAGATTGAGTGAGACTGTGAGCCCCATGTGGAACAGGGACTGTGTCCAACCCGATTTGCTTGCATCCACCCCAGAGCTCAGTACAGTGCCTGGAACAGAGTAAGCACGTAACAAATACCACCATTATTATTATTGTTGGTCCCGCTGCAGTGTCCCCAGCTATGATTTCCTCACACGAGTAGCTAGACTTACATCGGCCCCTGTCTTGTTTTTTTCGGTCCTCCTCCATTATGATATTCGGCCCTCCCATAAACCCGCAGCATGTATGTACATATCTTAAAATTAAATAATATAAATTACCTATTTATTCATCTTAAAGAGTATCCACCCTTCTAGGCTGTAAACTCGTTCTGGGCAGAGAACGAGTCTGCTAATTGTTATATTGTACTCTCTCAAACGCTCAATAAATATGATTGATTGATTGCTTGTTTCACTCACTCCTGCGAGAGAGGACTGGCAGTGGGCTCGCTGAGCTGCTGTCTCCTTTCTCCCGGGGGGAAACTAGTGACTTTGCAGTCATTCCCCGTAGACGTACAACAGGAACTCCGCGGTAGGGGAACGGGTCGGGGCTGGCTTCACCAAACCGGCCCTATTGGAGGAAATGGGGACAGTGGGGAAAGGGGCACATGCCTCCGGAGCGCTGACAACCCGCTTTACTGCCCTTGTCAGTCGCCCAGCTAAATTTCGGGACCCCTCATACAGAGACGGTCCCTACCCAACAAGGGACTCACAGTCTAGAAAGGGGAGACAAACAACAAAACAAAACAAGTAGACTGGTGTCAATACAATCAGAATAAATAGAATTATAGCTATATTCATTCATTCATTCAATCGTATTTATTGAGTTCTTACTGTGTACAGAGCACTGTACTAAGCGCTTGGGAAGTACAAGATGGCAACATATAGAGACGGTCCCTACCCAACAACAGGCTCACAGTCTGGAAGTGGGAGACAGACAACAAAACAAAACATGTGGACAGGTGTCAAGTCGTCAGAACAAACGGAATTAAAGCTAAATGCACATCATTAACAAAATAAATAGAATGGTAAACATGTACAGTAAAATGAATAGAGTAAAAACTGTAGACCTGTCTTACAGTCCCAGAATAGATGTGGATGTCTCACCACCTAGTCCCTGGAGATCTGTCTTTTCCTCCTTTGCATTATCCTTGATTCTTTTCTATCATTCACCCACATATTCAGTCTATCACTACGTCCTCTCAGTTCGACCTTCACATCACTAAAATCCTCCCTCTCCTCTCCATCTAAACTGCTACCACGTTAAACCAAGCACTTAGTCTACTATGTCTTGATGAGTGTATCAGCTTCATTGCTGACCCCCTGGCATAATTTCTCTCCCCTGTTTACTATGCTGCCCAGATCATTTTTCTATTAAAACGTTCAGGCCACACATTCCCACTCCTCAAGAACCTCCAGTAGTTTTCCATCCACCTTCACAACAAACGAAAACTCCTTATCATTGTCTTTAAGGCAATAAATCACCTTCTCCAGTCTGACCACACCACACTACTCTCAGCCCACATAATTCACTCTTCCAATGCTAACCTTCTCACTGTACCTCCATTTTGTCTATCTCACCACCGACCACTCAGCTACATCCGAATTCTACAGTGGAACTCCCTCCCTCTTCATATCTGACAGACAATTACCATCCCCAACTTCAAAGTCTTATTGAAGGCACATCTCCAGGAGCTCTCCTTTCTTCTCTCCCACTCCCTTCTGTGTTGTCCTGACTTGGTCCCTTTATTCATTTTCCTTGCCAGCCACAGCAGTTCTGTACATATCTATAATTTTATTAATTTAAATGTGTCTGTCTTCCCCACTAGAGTGTAAGCTCGTTGAGAGCAGGGAATGTGTTTTTATATTGTTACATTGTACTTCCCCAAGTGTTTAGTGCAGTATTCTGCAAACAGTAAACACAATAAATACAATTGACTGAATGGCCCTCAATGATCCCAGGAGAGTTGAGACGCCCTCTTCTCCAAGAGTCCCAGGAAAACTGTACCTCTCTCCCCTCCTACAGTTCCAAGACAGCTGTGCCTGCACCCCTTTGTACTGGACCAGGAGAGTTGTCTCCCTTCACATCTATGCTCCCAGGACAGTGGGGTTCCTTTTCCTCCTACAGTCTCATAAGAGACTCAATTCCCTTCTACAGTCCGGGAAGACCTTTGGCTCTCTGTCCTGCTGCAGTCCTAGTAAAGTTGCAATTCCCAGCCTCACAACACTGTGGGGATAGCTGTGCCTCCCTTTTCGCCTACAGTCCCTGGAGTGCTGCGTATCCCTCACCTCCTACAGTCCCAGCAGATCAGTATTTCCCTCTCCTCCCACAATTCCAGACAGGCTGTGACTCCCTCTTCTACCCTACAGTTCCAGGAGAGGTGCAGCTCTCTCCTCTCCTACATTCTCTGGAGAATTGCAACTCCCTCCTCTCCTACAGTTCCAGAAGTGCCATGGCTCCCTTCCCTCACACAGTCCCAGAGGAAATGTGGCTCTCTGTCCTCATACAGTCCCAGAAAAGCTGCAGCTTCGTCCCAACTTGTAACCAAGTAGGACTGTAGTTCCCTCCCTTTTACAGTCCCAGGAGACTTTGTACCGACCTCCTCCAGCACACTAAATCCCCGAGCTGTGGAAGCATATCTGGGGTGCCATGTAGGTGGGCTCTTCCAGCTCCGAAAATGTTATTCACCTTGCAACTCTTCCAAGGCAACAAATTGTCGCTTGCTTTGAAACTTAAAGCTAATCCTAACTCTAAACGTAACACTAACCCTAACCCAAACCCTATCAATAACCCTTACCTTAGCCTGAGACCAAGTCTTAACCCTAACCCTATCTCTAACCCTAACACTAAACCTAACCCTAATTCTAAACATAACCCTAACCCTAAATCTCATCTTCAGTCAAGCCCTAACCCAAAAGCTAAACTTAACCCTAACTCTAACTCTCACCCATACCCTAAATCATCAAGACCATAGACGCATGTCATAGGGGTTGTGCCGGTGGGTGCTTCCAGCCCCCAAAATGTCCTTTTTCCTGAAACTCCCCCAACAACAAATTGCACTAATTGCAAACCTAACATTAACCCTAACCCTAACTCTAAAACTAACCCTTACCCTAAACCTCACCCTAATACTAACCCTAGTGCTAACCCTGACCCTAACCCTAATCCTAACAGTAACCCTATTCCTAAACCTAACCCTAGCCCTAGGCTTAGCCCTAACCCTAACCTTAACAATAACTCTAACATTACCCTAGCCTTCTCCCAGACCATAATTCTAATCATAAAACAGCACCTGGGCCTAACCTAGCCCTAAGTATAAATCTAACAATAAACCTCATCAGAATCCTAACCCCAACCCTAACCCTAACTCTCACCATAACCTGGTCCTAATTGTCGGTCTACGTGGAGCCCTAAACCTAGTCCTAAACGCAGTTCTAACCCTAACCCATAATTCTTAAACTTTAGCCCTAAAACTAACCCCTTTCCTAACTCTAAATCTACAATACTCCTACCCATATCCCTATCCTTAACCATAGCCCTAGCCTTAACCCTACCACAACCCTAACCCTAACTCTAACTCTATCCCTAACCCTAACTCTATCCCTATCCTTAACGTTTGCCAGAGCACTAGACCTAAAATTAACCCTAACCCTAACATTATCCCTAAAGGTCATCATAACCACCACCTCCTACAGTCACAGAAGAGCTGCAGCTTCAACCCTACTTGTAACCAAGTAGGACTGTAGTTCCCTCCCTTTTACAGTCCCAGGACACCACGTGCCCCCTGACCTCCTCCAGTACACTAAATCTCCAAACTGTGGAAGCATATCTGGGGGGCCGTGTAGGTGGGCTCTTCCAGCTCCTAAAATGCTATTCACCTTGCAACTCTTCCAATACAACAAATTGTCACTTAACCTAAACCTAACCCTAAACCTAGATTTAAGTCTACCATTCATTCAGTCAGTCAGCCATAGTCATTGAGCGCTTACTGTGTGCAGAGCACTCTACTAACCACTTGGGAAGTACAAGTCGGGCAAAATATAGAGATGGTCCCTACCCAACAATGGACTCCCTAACCATAAACCTAAGCCTAAACCTAACCTTAACTGTAACCCTAGCCATAAGCCTAACCCCATACCTAAACCGAACCATAAGCCTACTCCTAGCCCAAGGTCTAGTCCTAAACCTGACCCCAATCCTAGGCCTAGGCCAAGGCCCAAAGCGTACTACTAACCCTAATACTAACCTTTGTCCTAATCCTAAGGCACCCCAAATGCTAACTATAACACTAACCCTAACCTCAAACCTAAACCTAACCCTCAACCCTAGCCCTAGCGTTAAACCTAAACCTAGCACTAAACTGAAACATGATGCTAACCTTGACCCCAACCATCAACATAACCCTACCCCTATGCCAGCAGCAGAGATTGTCATGGTTTATTGTTGTATCGTACTTTCCCAAGCACTTAGTATAGTTCTCTGTACAAAATAAGCGCTTTGTAAATGATTGAATGAATTAATGAATGATCCCTAGTGCTAACTCTAACAGTAGGCATAGCAATAACTCTATCCCTAACCCAAACCTAACCTTAACCGTAGCTCTAGCCCTAACCCTAACCTTGGGCTAAGTCTAAACCTAAACCTAAGTCTAGGCCTAAACCTAGGCCTACTCCTAGCCCTAGACCTAATCATAACTCTAACAATAAGCCTAATGCTATCCATAACCCTAGCCTTAGGCCTAACCCGTGATTTAGTACTGACCCTAACTTTAACCCTAACCCCAACCCTATCAACTTAATCTTAAACCTAGCCCTATGCCTAGCCTTAGACTTACGCCTAAACTTAACTCTATCCCTAGCCTTAGTACTACCCTATACTAACTTAGCTAGTGCGGGGCTACTCTAACCCTAACCTGAAATCAAACTTTAAATTTAGCCCCAGGCCTAGTGATGTACTGAAAATGAAGGTTGAGTGAGAGACTATGTGGCATCTACAAAATGATGGGAAAGTCAGGGGAAGATGATGTAGTTGACACTCGCTGCCTCGAATTCCTCAATGGCAACTCACTCCTTGACCCCCTGCAATCTGGCTTCTATCCCCTAGACTCCACTGAAATTGCCCTCTCAATGACCTCCTTCCTGCCAAACCCAATAGCTCCTACTCTATCCTAATCCTCCTCCACCTCTCAGCTGTCTTCGACATTGTGGACCACCCCCTTCTTCTCAACACGCTTTCCAAACCTGGCTTCACAGTTTACATCCTCTTCTGGTTCTGCTCATCTCTCCAGCCATTCATTCTCAGTCGCCTTGGCGGGTTCCTCCTCCCCCTACTATCCACTCACTGTAGGCGTTCCTCAAGGGTCAGTTCTTGGTCTCGTTATGTTTTCTATCTACACTCACTCCCTTGGTGAACTCATTTGCTCCCACGGCTTCAACTATCTTATTCTTAAACTATGCTGATGACACTTAAATCTTCATCTTCGCCCCTGCTCTCTCTCCCTCTCTACGGCTGGTATCTCCTCCTGCCTTCAGGACATCTCCATCAAGATGTCTGCCTGCCATCTAAAACTCAATATGTCCAAGAATAAACTGCTTATCTTCCCTCCCAACTCTCTTCTCTCCCTGACTTTCCCGTCACTGTAGACAGCACTACCATCCTTCCCATCTCACAAGCCCGCAACCGTGGTATCATCCTTGACTCCGCTCTCTCATTCACCCCACACATCCAATCCGTCACCAAAACCTGCTGGTCTCACCTCCACAACATCGCCAAAATCAGTCTTTCCTCTCCATCTAAACTGCTACCTTGCTGGTTCAATCTCTCATCCTATCACGACTGGATTACTGCATCAGCCTCCTCTCTGATCGCCCATCCTTCTGTCTCTCCCCATTTCAGTCTATACTTCACTCTGCTGCTCGGATTATCTTGGTACAAAAACGCTCTGGCCACGCCACTCCCCTCCTAAAAAATCTCCAGTGGCTGCCTTACAACCTAAAATCAAGCAAAAACTCCTGTCTCGGCTTCAGGGCACTCCATCACCTCTCCCCCTCCTACCTCATCTCCCTTCTCTCCTTCTACAGCCCAGCACACACCCTACGGCCCGCTGCCACTAACCTCCTCATTGTGCCTCGTTCTCGCCTGTCCCGCCGTCGAACCCTGGCCCGGAATGCCCTCCCTCCACACAACTGTCAAGTTGGCTCCTTTCCTCCTTTCAATGCCCTACTGAGAGCTCACCTCCTCCAGGGGGCTTTCCCAGACTGAGCCCCCTCTTTCCTCTCCTCCTCCCTATCCCCGCCGTCCTACCTCCTTCCTCTCCCCACAGCACTTGCATATGTTTGTACAGATTAATTACTCTATTTATTTTACTGGTACATATTTACTATTCCATTTACTTTGTTAATGATGGGTGTATAGCTATAATTCTATTTGTTCTGAAGATTTTGACACCTGTCTACATGTTTTGTTGTCTGTCTCCCCTTTCTAAACTGTGAGCCCACTGTTGGGTAGGTACCGTCTCTATATGTGGTCGACGTATACTACCCAAGCGCTTAGTACAGTGCTCTGCACACAGTAAGTGCCCAATAAATATGATTGAATGAATGAATGAACAAATGATGTCTGTTTGGGGTGATGGTGGGATAACCAAGTAGAGATGTCTTTAAGGCAGGAGGAAACGTTAGACTGCAGAGAGGGAGAGAGATCAGAACTGGAGATGGGGATTTGGGAATCATCTGCTAAGAGGTGGTAGTTGAAGCCATGGGAGCTAATGAGTTCTCCAAGGGAGTGGGTGTAGATGGAAAATTGAAGAGAACCATGAACTGCACCTTGAGGCACCCCCAAAAAATTAGGGATGGGAGGCAGAGGAGGAGTCCATGAAAGAGATTGAGAATGAGCAGCCAGAGAGCTGGAGCAAAAGCAGGAGAAGACAGTGTCAGTGAAGATGAGGTTGGGTAATGTTCACAGAAGGGGAAGGTCGCCAGAGTTGAAAGTAGTTTGAGTTTGAGGAGGATTAGGATAGAGTAAAGGTTCTTGTATTTGGAAAGAAGGATATCACTGGTGACCTTTGAGAGAGCAATTTCTGTGCAGTGAAGGGAACGGAAGCTAGATTGGAGGGGGCTCAAGAAGAAAGAATTGGAGAAGAGGAACGTGAGACAGCAGATCTAAACCACTTGCTCAAGGGTTTTGGAGAAGAATGGAAGGAAGGAGTTGGGGCGATAATTGGAGGGAGCCATGGGATCAAGAGACTTTTTTAGGATAAGTGAGACATGGGTACTTTTGAAGGCAGTGGCAAAAAAGCCACTGGAGAGTGAACATTTGACGTTGACAGATAAGGAGGGAACAAGGGAG
The DNA here is from genome assembly GCF_015852505.1 of Tachyglossus aculeatus. Classification (NCBI taxonomy): domain Eukaryota; kingdom Metazoa; phylum Chordata; class Mammalia; order Monotremata; family Tachyglossidae; genus Tachyglossus; species Tachyglossus aculeatus. The sequence continues at coordinate 372,308 of NW_024044853.1, read as the reverse complement.
GGGACAAATGTTTTGAAAAGATGTGAAGGTATGGGGTTGTATGCACAGGTGGAGGGGGTCGATTTTGAAAGAAGGCAGGAGATCTCTTTTTTAGATGGTGTAGGGAAAGATGGGAGAGTTGAACAAGGGTCAGAAGTGGGGAAGGAATGGGGAGAGGCAGGGAAGATTTTAGGGAGATCATGCCTGATTCATTCATTCATTCATTCAATCGTATTTATTGAGCGCTTACCATGTGCAGAGCACTGTACTAAGCGCTTGGGAAGTACAAGTTTGCAACATATAGAGACGGTCCCTACACGACAGTGGGCTCACAGTCTAGAAGGGGGAGAGAGAGAACAAAATAAAATAAATAGAATTAATATGTACAAGTAAAATAAATGAATAGAGTAATAAATACGTACAAACATATATACAGGTGCTGTGGGGAAGGGAAGGAGGTAAGACGGTGGTGAAGGAGAGGAGGAGGAGAGGGAGAGGAAGGAGGGGGCTCAGTCTGGGAAGGCCTCCTGGACGAGGTGAGCTCTCAGTAGGGTCTTAAAGGAAGCAAGAGAGGTAGGGAAGGAAGAGAACTACTTTGGTGGATGTGGGAAGGGAGGGCATTCCAGGCCAGGGGGATGACGTGGACCGGGGGTCGACGGCGGGACAGGCGAGAATGAGGCACAGTGAGGAGATTAGTGGAAGAGAAGCGGAGGGTGCGGGCTGAGCTGTAGAAGGGGAGAAGGGAGGTGAGGAAGGAGGGGGCGAGGTGATGGAGAGCCTTGAAGACGAGGGTGAGGAGTTTCTGCCTGATGTGCAGGTTGACTGGTAGCCACTTGAGATTTTTGAGGAGGGGAGTAACATGCCCAGAGCGTTTCTGGACAAAGACAATCTGGGCAGCGGCGTGAAGTACGGATTGAAGTGGGGAGAAACAGGAAGATGGTAGATCGGAGAGGAGGCTGATACAGGAATGCAGACGGGATAAGATCAGACCTTGAACGAGCAGGGTAGCGGGTTGGATGGAGAGGAAAGGGCGGATCTTGGCAATGTTGCGGAAGTGAGATTGTCAGGTTTTGGTGACGGCTTGTATGTGAGGGGTGAACGAGAGAGCGGGTCGAGGATGACACCAAGGTTGCGGGCTTGTGAGACGGGAAGGATGGTAGTGCCGTCAACAGTGATAGGAAAGTCAGGGAGAGGGCAGGGTTTTGGAGGGAAGATAAGGATTTCAGTCTTGGATATGTTGAGTTTTAGATGGCGGGTAGACATCTAGATGCAGATGTCCTGAAGGCAGGAGGATATACGAGCCTGAAGGGAGGGAGAAAGAGCAGAGGCAGAGATTTAGATTTGGGCGTCATCAGCGTAGAGATGATAGTTGAAGACGTGGGAGCAAATGAGGTCACCAAGGGAGTGAGTGTAGATCGAGAACAGACCCTTGAGGAACCCCTACAGTAAGGGAATGGGAGGGGGAGGAGGAGCCTGCAAAAGAGACTGAGAATGAACGAACGGAGAGATAAGAGGAAACCAGGAGAGGACGGAGTCTGTGAAGCCAAGGTTGGATAGCGTGTTGAGGAGAAGGAGGTGGTCCACAGTGTCGACGGCAGCTGAGAGGTCGAGGAGGATTAGCATAGAGTATGAGCCGATGGATTTGGCAAGCAGGAGGTCATTGGTGATCTTTGAGAGGGCAGTTTCCGTGGAATGTAGGGGACGGAAGCCAGATTGGAGGGTGTCCAGGAGAGAGTTGGTGTTGAGAAATTCGAGGCAGCACGTGTAGACTATTCGTTAAAGGAGTTTGGAAAGGAATGGTAGGATGGAGATGGGGAGATAACTAGAAGGTGAGGTGTGGTCAAGATTGTTTTTTTTTTAGGATGGGAGAGACATGGGCATGTTTGACGGCAGAGGGGAAGAAACTAATGTTGATGAGCGGTTGATGATGGATGTTAAGGGGGGAGAAGGGACGGAGCGAGAGATTTCATGAGATGAGAGGGAATGGGGTCAGAAGCACAGGTGGCCGGAGTAGCACTTGAGAGGAGGGAGGAGAGCTCCTCTGAGGATACTGCTGGGAAAGATGGGAGAGTAGCGGAGAGCGTTGAGAGCCGGGGCGTTGGAGAAGGTGGGGGGAGTGACTTTGGGGAGGTCAGGCCTGATGGATTTAATTTTATTAATGAAGTAGGAGGCCAGATCGTTGGGGGTGAGGGAAGGAGGAGTGGGAGGAACCGGGGGCCTGAGAAGGGATTTGAATGTACGGAAGAGCTGACAGGAATGATGGGCATGGGTGTCAATAAGTGGGGAGAAATAGTTTTGTCTGGCAGAGGAGAGGGCTGAGTTACGGCAGGAAAGGATAAACCTGAAGTGAGCGAGGTTGGCATGGTGCTTACACTTTCGCCAGCAGCGTTCAGCAGCTCGATCATAAGAGCGAAGGAGGCGGACAGTGGCTGTGATCCAGGGCTGTGGGTTAGTGGTAAGAGAGTGGCGAAGGGAAAGGGGAGCGAGCGATTCCAGCTGAGTAGAAAGGGTATAGCTGAAAGCAGTAATCTGATCATCAAGATTGGGTAGAGAGGAGAGGGAGGAGAGGTGGGGTGTGAGGCGCTCAGAAAGATGGTTGGGGTCAAGAGAGCAGAGACAGACCTCTGTGAGGGAGTAATATGGATTAAAGGGAAAAGCAGTGTGAGTGAGGAGGCAGGTGAGAAGATTATGATCAGAGCGAGGGATTTCAGAGTTGGTGAGGGTTGAGACAGTGCAGCAGTAGGAGATGATGAGGTCGAGGGTGTGACCAAGTTGGTGAGTGGGCAAGGTGGGGTGGAGCAAGAGGTGTTCCACCCTGATGGTTGGTTTCAATTACCTCAATAAAGCAGGTGGCCAGGTCTTGCGGAGCTAGGGATGGGGGAGGCATGGGGCTGAGGATTTGAGGAGGGAGTTAAATATCTGTAATAACTGGTGAGGGCAATCGGCTTGGGTGTCAAGAAGGATGAAGAAATAATTTTGCCAGACAGAGGAGAGGGCGGAATTAAAGCACGTAAGAACAAAATTGAAGTGGATGAGGTCAGTCAAATATCTGATTTCCAACACCTGTACTGTGCAGCTTGTACACAAAACGAAGGAGGTGGATTATGGACTTTATCCATGACTGTGGATTAGTGATACAAAATCGATCGATGAAGGGATAGGGAAGTTATGGAGTTAGGTAGAAAGAGTGGTGTTGAGAGCATCATTTTCATCATCAAGGCAAGGTAGATGGTGAAAGGTAGCCAACTTTTACATTTACCCCTAAACCTAACCCTAACCCTAATGCTCGTCCTATCCATAACCCTAAACATAACCTTTATCTTAGTCTTAGGCCTAGCCCTGAGCCTAACCCTAATCTGAGTGCTTACCCTAACCCCAAGTTCTTATCCTACCCTAGCAATTAACCCTATCCCTAACCCTAAATTTAACATTAACCACAGCCCTATGCCTTTCTCCAACAGTAAACATAACCCTAGCCTCAACAGTCCTTAGCCTAACCCTAGGCTTTACCTTAACCCTTGTCCTAAACCAAACCCTAACCCTAAACTGAATTACTATCTTAAATTTAGCCATAACTACAGCCATATCCAGAGCTCTAACCAGAACTCTATACCTAACACTAACACTAACCACAGTACTAACCCTAGCTTTAACACTAATCCTAACTCTAACCTAACTCTAAGCCTAAACCTAACCCCAAACCTAACCTTAACCTTAACTCTAACCTTAACCTTAAATTTAGCCATAAGGCTAGCCCCAGACCTACCCTTATCCCTAACCCTAACCGTATCACTAAATTTTACAGGAGTCCTAGCTCTACCACTAACCCTAAACATGAACCTATACCTAATCCTAAACCTAACCCTTTCCCTAACACTAGTCTTAAAACTTTCCTTAACCTCAAACCTAACCCTAACCCTAATCCAATCCTTGAACCTAACCCTAACAAAAACCATAGCTCTAACCGTAAAGTAACCCTAATCCTGACCAACCCTAACCCTAACCATTATCCTAACCCTAGCCGTAACCCTAACCCTAGAACTTGCCCAGCCCCATCCCTAGCTCTACCCTTAACCTTAACCCTAGCCTTATCCATAACTTGTTTAACTCTAGCTGCAGCCTTAGCCCTAGAGCTAACCCGAACCCTAACCCTATCTCAACCCTAATCCTAACCTAACACTAACCATAAAACAACCACCTTGAATGCTAATTCTAACCCTAATCCCAATCCCACCTCGAGGACAAACCCCAGCCCTAGCCCTAATCCTGACCTTAACCCTAATTCTAACACTAACCTTAGGCCTATCCTAAAACCTAATGGTAACTCTAGAGTTAACCTGAATCCTAATCTTAAATTTAACCCTAGCCCTCCTAGCTCTAGACCTAGCCCTAATGTTAATCTTAACCGTAACCCTATATCTAGCCCTGACCAAAGCCCTAATACTAGCACTAACTCTAAAACCCAGCCCTAGATTTTACCTTAATCCAACCATCTCCCTGAACTTTACCAAAAACTTAGATCTTACCCTAACCTTAAAACCTTAAACCTAACTTTCAATCTAAACATAATACTAATACTAACCGTGTGCCTAGGTCTAACCCTAGCCATAACTCTAAACCCAAACCTAACCTTAACCCTGGCTGAAACCTAACCAAAGGTCTAATGCTAACCCTGTACCTAACTTTAGCTATAGCACTTGGACTAGTCCATGCCCTAACCATAACCCTAGCCACAAAATTAACCCTATAATCCTAAACCAAATCTTGACCCTATCTCTAGCCTAGCCCTAGTTCTAACCCTAACCCCATTGATAACCCAGACCATAACCCTAACATAATTCTAGCCCTAACCTTGACCTAACCCTAACCTTAACTTTAACACTAACCTTAAATCTAAACCAAATTGTCCAAAGATAGGTAAGTAGGTGTAGGGCCCATGTACATAGACTCTTCCAATACTGAGAATGCCATTAAACTGGTTAATCACCCAGTTAACAAACTGCCCTAACCCTAACCCTAGAACTAGTACTATCCCTAACTCTAATCCTACCCCTAACCCTAAAATTAAAGGTGATGGCCTCACCTAAGAATTAACATTATCCCAAATCTTAACCTTAACCCCAACACTAGCCTGAACTCTAACCCTAGACTTAACCCTAACTTTAGCCCTATCTTAACCCTTAACTGTAACCCTAAAACTAACACTGAACCTAACCATAATCCTACCACCCTGGAGTGACAGAAGCAGATCTGGAGGCTACTCAGTTTGGACTCTTACAATCCTTAAAAAGGCCTTTCCCAGGAAGCAAATTGTTCTAAGCATAATCTTAGCTCTAGCCTTAATCCTAACTCTAACCCTAACCTAAACCCTAACACTAGCACTATGCTTAACCTGAGCCTTAACCCTAACCCTAAACCAAATCCTAGCCTCAGCCCTAATCCTAACCCTACACCCAACCCCACCCTAGCCCTAACCCTACGCCTAACCCTAAACCTATACCTACTCTTGAACCTAACACTACCCCATCTCTAGATTTAACCTTAACACTAACCCTACGTAATCCTAACCCTAGCCCTAAACCTACACCTAATCCAAACCCTACTCTATCCCTAAAAGTAACCTTAATCCTGTATCTAACCCTTACCCTAAACCTAAAACTAACCTTAACCCAAAAGTAACAATGATCCTAATACTAACCCTGAACCTAGCCCTTGACATGCCCAAAACTTTAGCCTAAAACGTACCCTACTAGAAGCGCTAACATTAACTCTCATACTAACCCTAGGCCAAGGCCTAATCCTTGACTCAACCCTCATCCAAACCCTAACTCTAACCTTAATTCAAACTTTTGCCCAACAGAAACACTAACTCTAACCCTAAATCTAGCCCTATTCCTAACACTCACCCCCACTCTAACCCTTGCCTTACCCATGATGCTAATGCTAAATCTAACACTAACGCATGGCCTCATCCAAGACCTAACCCTAACCCAAACCTTAGCCCCAGCCCTAACCCTAACCCTAATACTAACTCTAACCTTAATCACAACCCTAACCTAACCCTAGCTATAACATTAATCCTCACTCTAACCCTAAAGCTAACACTAACCCTAAATGTCCAGGACTGCGGAAGCAGGCCTTGGGGCTACTGTGGTTGGGGTGCTTTCATCCCAAAAATGCCACTCAACTTAACTTTCCCAGGGCAACAAATTGTCCTAAACTTAACCCTAACCCTAATACAAAAAAACTGGGATAGATTCAAAATAATATCGTTGGATACAGACTGTCCCACATGGAACTCCAAGTCTTCTCCTTCTTTTTAACAGATAAACTAACAGAGGCCCCCAGAAATCACTCTTTTATTGGTTCATTCTTTCAATTGAATTGATGGAGTGCTTACTGTAGGAAAAGCACTGTCCTCGGCGATTAGGAGAGTAATCTATAACAATAAACAGACACATTCCCTGCCATCAATGAGGGAATATATTAACCTCTGTCTGCCCCTCACAGTCCTGGAGCTCTTGGGATAAATACATTCTCTCATTATTCTCTATGACACCCTGTTAAAGGGAAGACATTTTTTTCCCTCCTCCCATCTACATTGTTCAATTCCTTGGGGCAGGGGCCTTGTGCACTACATCTCGCTCACTCCTTCAACTACACATGTCCTAAACACGGGTCCTTCTCTTCCCACTCAAACCTAGGCCCGATACTTGTTTTCTTCATTTCTTTCTTTGGTTTTTCTTCTGCTGGTATTTCTCCATAAACGCTTGCTATGTGCCAGGTACTTTACTAAGCGCTGGGGTGGATTCAAACCAACATGGGACTCAGTCTTCACCTTCCCTTTAACAGATGAGGTAACCGAGTCCCCCAGAATTCATTCACCTATTCGTTCATTCATTCATTCTATCAATCGTATTGATTGAGCATTTATTGAACTGTCCTCAGCTACTGGGAGTGTGAAGAATAACAATAAACAGACACTTTCCCTGACTATAGTGAGCTCACATTCTAGAGGAAGAGACAGCGATTACTATACAGAAATAAAGAAATAACGAAAAAATGATTAAATAAGTAAATTACAGAGAAGCGACATACCCACAGGGTCTCCTTGTCGAGAGCCGGTCTTAGAGCTCTATCCAGTAGATCAAGCAGCTTTTCTTTCCCATTAGTGTAGATGGTACTACTTTTCTTCCTGCCCCACCAGCCTGATTCTTTGCGAGTGTGTTTGACTCAATCTCAGTCGATCGCTCAATCGTGTTGATAGAGTGTATTCGGTTTGTAGACCTCTGTACTAAGCCTGTGGGTCGTACAACACAAAAAGGTAAAAGACACATTCCCTGGCCAAAAGGAGCAGTCAGTCTCCAGGGAGAGAGAGACACGTATAGGAATAATTGGATTACTGGTATAGACAGAAGTGGTGGGGGGCTCGGGTTTGTGGGATGGGGCTCAGCGGACCTCAGCGTGAACGCAGGTCCTCAAAACGCGGCCATTTGCCAGGGTGAATATCGGCCTCAGGCACCTTCTGTGCGCCACACCTGCAACAGTCGCGAACCCAGTAGAGGGGCAAGAAGAGACTGGTATTTCGGTAGTTATAGGTGAAAGCTGTCCAAAGAGAGCGAATGACTATAACACACAGAAGTCTTTGGGTCTCGAGCCTCCACTGAAACCCCTATTACAGGGTCTGAATGGTTGGGTGGGTATCTGGGCTAGCTTACATGGGAAATCGATGGAGGGGGGTGACTAATGAGGGTTCGATCATGTGGTAGGGTCTTGGGGAGTGAGAAGACCTACTGCCTGGACTAGATCAGAGTGGGATCAGGCCACTGAAAGGATGACATAAACCGCCCTACCATAAAAGCAGCCCGCCCTCCTTACGTGGGTCCCTTCAGCGTTATCACACTTCATTTTATGGTATACTTTCCCGGGAGTGAATGGGATTAAAGGTGTCTGGCTTAGAGCGACCTTGGGGTCTCTGTGTTCTCTACACTAGACCTCACGGGAAGGGGTAGCAAGTATTTAGCAAGAAATATCCTAGTTGTTATTATTCTTCTCTATACGAAACAGCCTCAACAACTGCCGTTGGCGCCTTCCTCGCTCCGGCCAATGGCCGCGGGCCACCCCGCAGTGAGCCTTGGGGATAGTAGTTCTTCAGGCGGAGGTGACCACCCTTAAGAGCGAGTATCAGGCTACGAATCCCAAAAGCCTTTTTGTCCCGAGCCGCTATGCCACAATCCCTCCTCTGGCCACACGGCCTGATTGGCTGGGTGGGGGTGCCTGTGCTGGACTCCGTCGTTCCCGCATTATAGAAGCCATCATTCTTTGACAATCATGGGTGAGGGGACTATCAGTAAAGATCAGAGGCAGCATGCATCCCACATCAGGGTTCCACACCTCCAACTACACAGATCTGGCACTTGTTTTCTTCATTTCTTTCTTTGGTTTTTCTTCTATTGGTATTTCTTCAAAAACTCTTTCTGTGTGCCAGGTACTGCTGTAAGCGCAGGGGTGGTTTCAAACTAATTCCTTTGGATACAGTCCTGTTCCACATGGGAATCACCGTCTTCACCCTCGCTTTTACAGATGTGGCCCCCGCAATTCACAGAGGCCCCCAGAATTCATTCATGTATTCGTTCATTCATTCATTCATTAATTCAATCAATCATATTGACTGAGGGCTTACTGTATGCAAAGCACTGTCCTCAGAACTTGGGAGAGTAAACTATGACAATTAACAGACACTTTCCCTACCTACAGTGAGTAAGCACAGTCTAGAGGGAGAGACAGTTGTTATGCTATGGAAAGAGATAAAGAAAGAAATGAATACATCAGTAAATTACAGAACGAAGACATACCCACAGGGTCACCTTGTGGAGAGCCGGTCTTAAGCTCTATCCTCTAGATCAAGCTGCTTTCCTTACATTCATTCATTCAATCGTATTTATTGAGCGCTTACTCTGTGCAGAGCACTGTACTAAGCGCTTGGGAAGTATAACCTGGCAACATATAGAGACGGTCCCTACCCAACAGTGGGCTCACAGTGTAGAAGGGGGAGACAGAGAACAAAACAAAACATATTAACAAAATAAAATAAATAGAATAAATATGTACAAATAAAATAAATAATTAAAAAGAGTAATAAATGCGTACAAACATATATATATGTATATATATATATATACAGGGGTATATATACTTATTGTCTACAATGAGTAGACAATAGTCAATACCAGTGCCACTAATGAGAGACAATCTCTGCCAACCCTGGGTTTAGATTCTTGTTAAGCACTTACTACGTGGTAGGCACTGTACTAAACGCCGGCTCCCCTCCCCCCTCTCCCGGCCCCCGAGCCCCTCACCGGTTCCCCCACACTGGGCGGCCCCTGTAGATGGCAACATTTTTCTTCCTGCCCCACAAGTATAAATACGATTGATTGATTGATTGATTGATTGATTGATTGATTCTTAGGGAGTGTTTTTGACTCGGTCAGTCAACCGCTCAATTGTGTTGATTGAGTGCATTCTGTGTGCAGACCTATGTCCTAAGCCCTTGGGACAGGACACCACGACAGACACATTCACTGGACACAAGGAGCATTCAATGTCTAATTCAGAGAGACACCTATAGGAATAATGGGATTACAGGCATTGATGGAAGTGCTGGGGGGCTGGGGTTTGTAGGGAGGGGCTCAGTGGACCTCAGCACAGACGCAGCTCTGTGTAACCCGGCCATTTGCCCCTCTACGTATCGGCCTCAGACCACTAAGCGCCTCCCTCGCAGTGGTAGCGAGTCCAGTTAAGGGGAGCGATGGGACTGGTATTTCGGTAGGTAGAGTCTAAAGCTGTCCAGAGTTATCCAGAGCGAGCAAAAGGCTACAATTTCCAGAAGTCTTGGGGCCTCGAACTTCCAATTAACCCCTTAGTATAGGGTCTGAATGGCTGGGTGGGTGCCTGGGCTGGACTACAGGGAACACGACGGAGAGGGGAAGGACTAATGAGGGTTTGGACTTGTGGGACGATCTTGGGGAGGGTCAAGGGCAGCTGCCTGGACCAGTTTAGAGCGGGATCAGGCCACCAAAAGGATGATATGAAAAGCCGTGGCCCGCCCTCCATAAGTGGGGCCGCTCACTGTTGGTTGTGTGGTAAACTCTCCAGGAAGGGAATGGGAGTAAAGGAGGCTGATTTGGAGCGAGATTGGGGTCTGTATGTTCTCCAGGCTACACCTCACGGGTTGAGGTATCAAGCACGTAACAACAAATACACTAATTACTATCATTCTCCATCGGAAAGCAGCCTGAACAACCGCCTTCGGCGCCTTCTCTGCTGCATCCAATGGCAGCGGCCCCCGCCGGAATGAACATGGGGGCGGTAGTTCTTTAGGCGGAGGTGACCACCCTTAAAAACATGTCAGACTACGACTCCAAAAAGCCTCGGTGCTCCAAGTCGACACGCCAGGCTCCCTCCCCTGGCCACACGGCCTGATTAGCTGGGCACGGAGCCTGGGCTGGACCCCGTCGTTCCCGCATTATCTAAGTGGTGTTGGTTCAGCCATCATTCTTGAACAATCGCGGGTGTGGGGACTGTCGGAACAGAGCAGTGGCAGTCTGTGTCCCACATCGGAGCTCGCAGCCTACGGAAGAGAGTTAACACGTAATTCATCCTCAAGTTAACAGGTGTAAAAGCTGAGGCACACAGATTCCAAAGTGTTTTGGCCAAGGTCACAGAGCACAAAAGTATCGCTACCTGAACCTCATCCCAGGTATGCCACATCCTTGCCTTGCGCCCTTTCCAACTCACTTTGCTGCTTCTCGTGGGGGGGGGTGAGGTTGTTTCGAAGGCAGCCGGCCTCTGGAAATCCAGAACGGCCGATCGGTGCCTGATGAAGCCAGGTAGCTGCCCCCTTGTAGCAACTCTGGAATATTACATCAGCCTTTAATCGATGCATCAGTCCTTTTGTACTTTGTCATCCTCCATAACGTCCTCCTACTGTGAATGTATATTTTTGTCCCTCCTCCCGTCTACATTGTCCAGTTCCTTGGGCCAGGGACCATGTGCATCAGGACACTCCTACACCTCCAATTGCACATGTCCAAACCCTTCCTCCTTCTCTTCCAATTCATATGCTGTCCCTGCACCTGCTTCTTAAGTGGTCTCTTTGTTTTATTTTCTACAGCTATTTCTTCATAAGCACTTGTTATGTGGCAGGTACTGTCCGCGATGCTGGACTGCGTCCAGCTAATCTGGTTGGACACACTCCTGTCCCACATGGGACTCACAGTCTCCACCTTCCCTTTTACAGAGTAGGTGACTGAGTCCCCGACAATTCATTACTTTATTCCTTCCTTCTTTGGTTTGGTCGCAATGACTGAGTGCTCACTGTATGCAAAGCACAGTCTTCGGAGCTTGGGAGAGTACATTATAACAATAGACACAATCCCTGCCCACAGTGAGCTCACAGTCTAAAGGGGGAGACAGATGTGACTATACAGAAATAGATAGAGAAGGAAAGAAAAAAATGAATCAGTCAATTTCAGAGAGGGGACTTGCCCACAGGATGACAGAGTCAAAAGCCGGAATTAGACCTCTTGCCACAGATCCAGCTGCTTTCCTTTCGCATCACTCTAGATCGAACGACCTTTTTTCCGTCTCACTAGTCTGAATTTTGGTGTTGTGTTTGACTCAATCAAGCGATCGATCGAGCAATCGTGTTGATTGAGTGCATTCTCTTTGTCGAGCCTTGGACTCAGCTTTTGTGGGAGTACAACCCAACAATAAAACAGACCATTCCCTGGCTGTAACGAGGTTTCATTCTTCAGTGGAAGACAAACACCAATAGGAATCCATTCATTTCGGCTTTAGATGGAAATTTTGTGAGACTGGGGGTTGCAGGAAGGGGATCAGCACGATCACAGCACTTTGCAAAGCCGCCCTTTGCCAGGCTGCATATTCTTTCATTCATTCAGTCGTATTTATTGAACGGTTACTGTGTGCAGGGCAATGTACTAAGCTCTTGGAAAGTGAAATTCGGCAACAGAGACAAACCCTACCCAACAATGGGCACACGGTCTACAAGGGGGAGACAGACAACAAGAAAAAACAAAAGTAGACGGGCATCAATAGCTTCAATGTAAATAAATAGAATTATAAGTATATAAGCATCCTTAATAAAATGAGTAGAACAATAAATATGCACATCTATAAACAAGTGCTGTGGGGCAGGAACGGGGGTAGAACAGAGGGAGGGAGTAGGGGGATGGGCTCGGGGGGAGGAGTAGAGGAAAAGGGGAGCTGTTCCTTGGATGGCCTCCAGGTGGAGGTGATCTTTTGGGAGGGTTTCCCTTTCCCTCTGCGCCCCCCCCCCCCCACGGCCCGCCGACGTCCGCGAACCAGGCTGCGGGGCACGATGGGGATGGGAGATCGTTAGGTGGAAGCGAACGCTGCCCGATGCCAGTGTCAGACTCCAATCCCCGTAAGTCTTTGGGCATCAAGCCTCCACAGAAACTTCCCGACAGGGTCTGATTGGCTGGGTCGGTGCCTGGGCAAGGCTACATGGGGAACCGATGGAGATCGCGGGGACTAATGAGGGTTCTCTCCGGTGGCAGCCTTTTGGGGAGGGCCATGGGTAGCTCCCAGGACCACTGAGGAGTGGGCCCATCAGATTGGAAGTATGTCTAATAACCCTTACCTTTTAAGAGGCCCGCCTTCGATATGTGGGGACACTCAGTGCCCTGACTTTTGGTTGTGTTCTAAAATCTCCCGAGAAAGAAGAAAAGTACCAGATTTGGAAAGGTTTTGGAGTCTCTGTGTTCTCTACGCTAAACCTCTCATGGAGTGGTAGAAAGTACTTAGAAAATACCTTGATTATTATCAATCTCAAATGGAAAACGGCCTGAACAACCGCCTTCCGCGCCTTCCGCGCTCTGGCCAGTGGCGGCGGGACGCCCTGCGGAGCACAACGGGAGTGGGTAGTTCGGGAGGCAGAGGTGTGCGACATCAAGAGCGAGCGTCAGACTACGACTCCCAGTCTTCGTGCCCCGAGTCACAACGCCACCTTCCTTATCATCGCGTGCGGGATTGGCTGTGCGGGTTTTCTGGGTGGATTCTGTCATACCCACAGTGTCGCGGTGGTGCTGGTTCAACGATTTCTCTTGGCCGATCGTGGGTGCTGTTTGGAATTTCTTGCCTTGAGACCTCGTTCTTTCGCTGGCAGTTCGGTGATTGGCAGGTTCTTGTCTTTTGTCAGGAGGGGTTCTTTCTCAGGACATTATTGATTGTAGGTGGTTTTCAGCAACGGCTTTAAGCTACTCAGAACCTGTGAGGAGAGACCTGGAACACAAGTCAGCACATTGACTCCTGAGGGAAGGGTCTTGGTACCTAGCACTTATTGGAAGGGTGTAGGGACTTAGCTCAATGCCCCACCACTTATAGGAAGTATCATGGACGAGATTCCGCATCCTGAAACCTAGCAGGAGAACTATGGCACCTGAATAAACTTACCAGTGCCTATGGCCTGGGGTCAGACTACGACTCTCAGAAGTCTACCACCCCAGCATTTCATCATCATCATCATCAATCGTATTTATTGAGCGCTTACTATGTGCAGAGCACTGTATTAAGCGCTTGGGAAGTACAAATTGGCAACATATAGAGACAGTCCCTACCCAACAGTGGGCTCACAGTCTAAAAGGGGGAGACAGAGAACAAAAACAAACATACTAACAAAATAAAATAAATAGAATAGATATGTACAAGTAAAATAAATAGATAAATAAATAGAGTAATAAATATGTACAAACATATATACATATATACAGGTGCTGTGGGGAAGGGAAGGAGGTAAGATGGGGGGATGGAGGGGGGACGAGGGGGAGAGGAAGGAAGGGGCTCAGTCTGGGAAGGCCTACTGGAGGAGGTGAGCTCTCAGTAGGGCCTTGAAGGGAGGAAGAGAGCTAGCTTGGTGGATGGGCAGAGGGAGGGCATTCCAGGCCCGGGGGATGACGTGGGCCGGGGGTCAGTGGCGGGACAGGCGAGAACGAGGTACGGTGAGGAGATGAGCGGTGGAGGAGCAGAGGGTGCGGGCTGGGCTGTAGAAGGAGAGAAGAGAGGTGAGGAAGGAGGGGGCGAGGTGATGAAGAGCCTTGAAGCCCAGGGTGAGGAGTTTCTGCCTGATGCTCAGATTGATTGGTAGCCACTGGAGATTTTTGAGGAGGGGAGTAATATGCCCAGAGCGTTTCTGGACAAAGATAATCCGGGCAGCAGCATGAAGTATGGATTGAAGTGGAGAGAGACACGAGGATGGGAGATCAGAGAGAAGGCTGATGCAGTAGTCTAGACGGGATAGGATGAGAGCTTGAATGAGCAGGGTAGCGGTATGGATGGAGAGGAAAGGGCGGATCTTGGCAATGTTGCGGAGCTGAGACCGGCAGGTTTGGTGACGGCTTGGATGTGAGGGGTGAATGAGAGAGAGGAGCCGAGGATGACACCAAGGTTGCGGAGGATGACACCAAGCATTTGTAGTTAGAGGCCTGCTACCTGCTTCAGCATCTTATGGCGAGGTCCATAGGACCTGGTCAAGCACCAAAGCACCTGTGGGGATGATGGTAGACCCTGAAGTGGCATCGCAGCACTAGAAAGGAGGGCCTTGGGCCTCAGGTAACTACCCTGGCACACATGAGCAGAGTCCTGAGATTAACACCTGAGAAGTGTAGGTAGGGAGGGCCCTAGCATGTATTCCGGCAGAAACAATGTGGAGTGGCCTCAGACCTGAGTCGGTATCCTGGACAACACCAGGATTTAGATCCACACCCCAGCACCAGTGATATGGCCGGTATGGTCCACTGGCCCACTGGAGCAAAGCCCTTGGATTTGCGTCAGCACATAGACACAAGTGAGTGGCGGGGGGGAGGTCGGTCTCTTTCAATATCCAAAGCAACGTAGGAAGAGCCAAAGGACCTGGTTCTATACCCCTTGCACCTGCAGTCCCTCGGGCAATCCTGCAGAACCTGGAGAGAGTGTCCTTGGACCCAGTTCAGCATGCTAGCTTTAAGATGGAGTTTCTTGGGACTTACATCAGCACAGTGATGCCGGTGAGTTAAGCCCTGCGATCTGGGATAGCAGCATAGCATATTCTGGGGAAACCTTGATCTGCTTTAATAGCCAGAACCTATGGTCATATCTTTGGCACCTATGATATGGGTTATGGTTCAGCCCGTGGAGGAGATCCTTAGGAACTTGGTCAGAGCCTCAATATCACTTTAGAACCAACGGGGAGGAGCAGGGGACCTTTGCCAGTGGTCCAGGCCGTGTAGGGAAGGCCCTTGGGCTTGGGTCAGCATCCCAGCAACCTTAAGGATGGTTCTGAGTTTATATAGCACTGCAATTTCATAAAGGGTGGAAGTTGGAACCTGGGTCTACACAACTATTTGTTGACCCCTGGGATCTGGTGAGCACTCCAAGACGTATGAATAGGGTCTTGGGCTTAGGTCAGCATCCCAGCATCTATGGGGAAATTTCTTGGCCTTGGGCCAGCAAGCCAGAAGTGGTAGGGAGGGCTTGGTATAGCACCGCAGCTCAAACAGAGAGGGACATGAAACAGCATGACCTAGTGGATAGGGGCATTGGCCTGGGAGTCGGAAATTCATGAATTCTAATCCCGGCTTTTCCACTTGGCTGCTGTGTGACCTTGGCAAGTCACTTAATTTCTTGGAGCTTAGGTTCCTTCACCTGTAAGTTGGGGGTTAAGACTGCGAACCCTATGTGGGACAGGGACTGTGCCCAACCCCATTCTCTTTTATATACCCCAGTGCTTAGAAATATGCCTAGCACATAGCAAGTGCTTAATAAATATTATAGTAATGATAATAATAATAACAATTATTATTATTAATAATATGATACCTTGTTCAGATCGTTGACATGTAAGTGTTGAGCTCTCGGACTTGGACCAACACCCCAGCACCTGTGGGGAAGGCCCAGCCATGCCTGTGCTCCATGTGGTCTGATGGAGAGAGTGGGGTACTAATAAGGGTTCGCTCCCGTGGGAGCATCTTGGGGAGGGCCAAGGACAGCTGCCTGGACAAGCGGGAAGCTGGCTCATGCCAGTGAAAGGATGTATACAAACCCCTCCCGATATAATGGGCCGGCCTGCAGTATATGTGTTTGCGCAGTACCTTGACGGCTGTTTGCGTGGTAAACACTCCCGAGAGCGAATGGGATGAAAGGAGCCCGATTTGGACCGAGTTTGCGGTCTGTGTGCTCTCTGCGCTACACCTCAAAGGAAGTGGTAGCAGGTACTTAAAAATACCATACTTACTATCAATCCTAAGGGGAAAAGTTTCGAACCAACGGCCGGTCGTGCCTTTCGCTCTCGGGGCACGATGAAAGTGAGAGTTGGGGAGGCGGAGGTAAACCATCTTGACCCAAGGCCCCCGCAAGCAGCCACTGGAGCCCCGAGTGAGAGGAGTTTGGGAGTTCAGTCAAGAGCTTGCATCAGAATACGATTCCCAGAAGTCTTTGTGCCCCGATCTGCCATGCCACGAGACACGGCCATATTGTCTGAGTTAGCGCCTGGACTGGCCTCTGTCGCCTCCGCTTTTCATTTATTCATTCATTCAATAGTATTTATTGAGCACTTACTGTGTGCAGAGCACTGCACTAAGAGCTTGGGAAGTACAAGTCGGCAACATATAGAGACGGTCCCTACCCAACAACGGGCTCATAGCCTAGAAGGGGGCGATAGACAACAAAACAAAACATATAGACAGGTGTCAAAATCGTCAGAACAAATAGAATTATAGCTGTATGCACATCATTAACAAAATAAATAGATTAGTAAATATGTACAAGTAAAATAGCATGATAAATCTGTACAAATATATACAAGTGCTGTGGGGAGGGGAAGGAGGTAGGGCGGGTAGGTAGGGCTCTAATCCTTGACCCAACACTTGGGTTGGGCGATCATGGGCAAGTTACTTCACTTCTCTGGGACTCAGTTACCTCATCTGGAAAATAGGGATTAAGACCGTAGGACAGGGACTGTGTCCGATTTGGTTAGCTTTTCTGTGCCCAGTGCTTAGTACAGTGTCTGACACTTAAATATAGTACTTGGACTAGGCCGACTCTCAATCTCTCAACAGTTCAAGGATCAACCGATTGTATTTACTGAGTGGTTACTGTGTGCAGAGCTCTGTACAATGTGCTAGGGAGAGTACGATATAACAGAGTCGGTAGACGCTTTTCCTGCCCACGACGAGTTTACACTCTAGAGGGGGAGAAGTAGTAATAGTATTTAGGATGGTGTAGCGGATAGAGCACCAGCCTGGGAGTCAGAAGGTCACGGGTTCCAGTTTCAGCGCTACCACTTGTCTGCTGTCTCTTCTGGCGCTTAGAACAGTGCTTGGCACATAGTAAGCACTTAACAAATGCCATCATTATTATTATTATTCTTTGTGCCTCAGCTACCTCATCTCTAAAGTGAGGATTGAGACTGTGAGCCCCACCTGGGACAGGGACTGTGTGCAACCCTATTTTCTTGTATCCACTCCAGCGCTTAGTACAATGCCTGGCACATAGTGCTTAACAAATACCACAATTATTATTATTATTATCATTATCTGAGGCCCAAGAATAATCAATGTGTTCTCCTATTTCAAATGGTTAAGATCTTGACTTTCTCAGCAAATAGATAATAATAATAATGATGGCATTTGTTAAGCGCTTAGTATGTGCGAAGCGCTGTTCTAAGCGCTGGGAGAGCTGCATTCTGAATGGCTAAACTACTTGTAGGTGCTTCTTTTTTCTTGACTTTTTACTCCCAGAAATCCATTATTCTTGGCCAATCGCGGGTGTAGTGACAGTTCGAATAGAGCAGATGCATCCTGCGTCCACGCTGGGGGTTCCCAGCCTGTGGAAGAGGGATAACACATAGTACATCGTCAGGGTTTAGAGGTGTGACAGCTGAGGTGCAGAGATTCCAAAGTGCCTTGGCTAAGGTCACATAACACAAAAGCGTCAATACCGGAACTTGGTTCCAGGTCTGCCACATCCCAAATCGCTTCGGTGCATTTCGAGGGTGGTTTGAGGTTGTTTCAATGGTGACGGCCTCTGAGTATCTTGAAGAGACGGCTGGGGCCAGATAAATCCAGGCACCTGCCCTCTTGTGGCAATTCTGGAGTATTACATCGGCGCTCAACGGGTGATTCAGTCGTTTTGTACTGCCTCATCCCCTATGACGTCCTCCTTTTGGGAAAGTATATTCTTTGTCCCTCCTCCCATCTATATCTTCCAGTTCCTAGGGCCAGGGATTATGTGTACTAGGGTCCTCCGACACTTCCAACTACACATGTTCTAAACCGTCATCCTTCTCTTTCAATTCGAACCCTGTCCTGGCACCTGCTTTTTAAAATTGGTCTCTTTGTTTTTTCTTCTACTGGTATTTCTTCATAAGTGCTTGCTATGTGCCAGGTACTGCCCGTGGCGCTGGAGTAGATTCAAGCAGATCTGGTTGAACACACCCCCGTCCAACTTGGGACTCAGTGTCTTCACCTTCCCTTTTTACAGATGAGGTCACTGAGGCCCCGAAAATTCATTCATTTACTCCTTACTTCTTTCATTAAATCGCATTGCTTGAGTTCTCACTGTATGCAGATCACTGCCCTCAGAGGCTGGGATATTACACTGTAACAATAAACAGAAAAAAATCCCTGCCAACAGTAAGCTCACAGTCTAGATGGGGAGACAGACTTTAATATACAGGAATAGACGAAGAAGGAAAGCACAAAAATTGAATCAATCAGTCATTTACAGAGAGGGGACTTGCCCACAGGGAGACAGAATCAAGAGCCGGAATTAGAGCTGTTGCCGCCAGAACCAGCTGCTCTCTTTTTGCATCACTTTAAATCGTACTACTTTTTTCCTGTCTCACAAGTCTGAATTTTGTCGTTGTGTTTGATTCAATTAATCGGTCGATCGATCGTGCCATCTTGTTCATTGAGAGCATTCTGTGCATCGAGCTGCATACTCAGCTTTTACGGCAGTACAACCGTCTGGTGTCTGTCTCCCCTGGAGAATGAAAGCTCTTCTCCCCTATCCTAGGCGTGCCCCTATCCGCCACTCCACGATCCCTCGCACTGAGACACGGCCGGATGGTTTGGGTGAGTTCCTGGGCTGGCCTCTGTCACCTCAGCTTTCTCGTAGTGCTGTTGGTTCAGCGATTATTCTTGGCCAATCGCTAGTGGGTGTACCATACGACCAAAAGCAAAGGCAGTCTGCATCCCACAGGCTTCGAGCCTGTGGAAGGGAGTTAACACGTCCTCAGGATTACAGGTGAGGCTGCTGAGGTGCACAGATTCCAGAGTGTCTTGGCCAAGGTCACACAGCACAAAAGTGTTACAACGGATACTTGTTCCAAGGTCTGCCATATCCCAGGTCTGCGTCCTTTCCAATCGCTTCGCTGCTTCTGGAGGGTGGTGCGAGGTTGTTTCGATGGCGGCTGGACTTTGGGAATCCAGAGGAGCTGCCCGGGGCCAGATAAATCCGGGAAGCTGCCCTCTTGTGGCAACTCTGGAGTATTGCATCAGCGCTCAACCGATGCGCTTTGGGACTTTGGGACTTCCTCATTCTTAATGACGTCCTCCGACTGGGAATATAATTTTTTGTCACTACTCCTGTCTACATTGTCCAGTTCCTTGGGCTAGGGACCATGTGCTGCCAACTTGTACTTCCCAAGCGCATAGTACAGTGCTCTATACACAGTAAGCGCTCAATAAATACGATTAAATGAATGAATGAATGTGTACTAAAGATGCAGCCTGTCTCAGTGGAAACAGCCTGGGCTTTGGAGTCAGAGGTCATGGGTTCAAATTCCGGCTCCGCCAATTGTCAGCTGTGTGACTTTGGACAAGTCACCTTCTCTGTGCCTCAGTTACCTCGTCTGTAAAATGGGGATTAAGACTGTGAGCCCCCCGTGGGACAACCTGATTACCTTGTAACCTCCCCAGCGCTGAGAATAGTGCTTTGCACATAATAAGCGCTTAATAAATGCCATTATTACATTATTATTATAGGGCCCTCCGGCACCTCCAACTACACATGTCCTAAATCGTTCTCCTTCTCTTTCAATTCTAACCCTGTCCTCGTACCTGCTTTTTTATTGGTCTTCTTGTTTTTTCTTCTATTAGTATTTCTTCATAAGTTCTTGCTATGTTCCAGGTACTGTCCGTGGAGCTGGGGTAGATACAAGCTAATCTGGTTGGACACACTCCTGTCCCACATGGGACTCACAGTCTTCACCTTCCTTTTTTTACAGATGAGGTCACTGAGGCCCCGACAAATAATTAATTTATTCCTTCCTTCATTCACTCAATCACATTGATTGAGCGCTCACTGTATGCAGATCAGTGTCCTCAGAGCTTGGAAGAGTACACTATAAAAATAAACAGACACAATCGTTGCCCCCAGTGAGTTCACAATCTAGAGGGGGAGATAGATGTTAATACACATAAATGGAGTAAGAAGAATGAAAGAAAAAATGAATCAACCGGTCATTTACAGAAAGGGGACTTGCCTGCAGGGTGACATAGTCAAGTGCCGGATTTAGAGCTCTCTTCACCAGAGCCAGCTGCTCTCCTTTCGCATCACTGTAAATCGTATGACTTTTCTTCCAGTCTCACAAGTCTGAATTTTGGAGGTGTGTTTGCCTCAATCAATCAATCAATCAATCAATCCTTCGGGCAATCCTGTCCTTTGAGTGCATTCTGTGCGTCTAGCACTGTACTCAGCTTTGTCTGGAGTATAACCCAACAATTAAAGAGACACATTCACTGGCCACAGTGAGCATTCAGTCTCCAGGAGGAGACAGACCCCAATAGGAATCGATTCACTGTGGCTATAGAAAGAAGGCCTGGAGGTTGGGGGTGGTTAGGAGGGGCTCAGTGCGACTGCAGCGCTTCGCATACCGGCCATTTGCCAGGCTTAATATCGGCTACCCGAGCCTGATGTGAGCCCTGCAAAGGCCTCGGGACAGGCCATGGGGCACAACGGGGATGGTAGTTCGGTAGGCGGAGGCATTCGCTGTACAGAGAGAGCATGAGACTACCATTCCCGGTAGACTTTGTACGTCGAGCCTCCACAGAACCTCCCGACAGGATCTGATTAACTTGGTTGGTGCCTAGGCTGGTCTTCTTGGGGATCTGATGGAGAACACGGGGTAGTAATGAGGGGTCGCTCCCATAGGAGCATCTTAGGGAGGGCCACGGGCAGCTGCCTGCATGGACCAGCGGGGAGCTGGCTCATACCAATGAAAGGATGTGTAAAAGCCCCTCCTGATTTAAGGGGCGGCCTTCAATCATGTGGCCGCTCATAGTCATGGTGGTTGGTTGTGAGGTGAACTCTCCCGAGAGCGAATGGGATGACAGGAGCCCAATTTGGACCGAGTTTCTGGTCTCTGTGTTCTCTGCATTACTTCTCAAAGGGAGTTGTAGCAAGTATTTACAAATACTATAATTACTACCAATATCAATCAGAAACCATTCTAAACAACCGTCGCCCACACCTTCCGCTCTCTGGCCTACATCCTCAATCTCCGCTGTTGGGCACGATGGGACTGGTTGTTCAAGAGGTGGAGGTGAACGCCAGTCAAGAGTGAGGGTCAAACTACGACTCCCAGAAGTATTTTTGCCCCGATTCACCACGCCTCGCTCCCTCCCACAGCGACACGGCCACATGGCTTGCGTCGGTGCGTGGGATGCTTCTGTCTCCTCTGCCTTCTCTCAGTGTTGTTGGATCAGTGATTACTCTCTGCCAATCGTGGGTGTGGGGACCGTACGACCAGAATAGTAGCAGCCTGCATCCCACACTGGAGCTCGCAGCCTATGGAAGAGAGTTAACACGTAGTTCATCCTCAGGTTTACAGGTGAGGCACCTGAGATACACAGATTCTAGAGTGCCACGGTCACACATCACAAAAATGTCGCAATCGGGACTTGGTCCCAGGTCTGCCACATCCCAGCTCGAGCTTTCCAACTCGCTTGGCTGCTGCAAGAGAGTGTTGCGGGGATGGCGGCGGGTCTCTCGGAATCCGAACCGAATCCGGGCAGCTGCCATCTTGTGGCAACTCTGGAGTATTATCACATCGGGGCTTAACCGTTGCTTCAGTTTATTTGTACCTCACCATCCTCTATGACGTGATCCTACAGGTAAAGTGTATTTTTTGTCCCCCGACCCGCCTACACTGTCCAGTTTTTTGGACCTGGGGCCGTGTGTACTAGGGCACTCTGACACCTCCAACTATACTTGTCCTAAACCGTCCTTCTTCTCTTCTAATTGGAACCCTGTTCCGGCTGCAGTTTGTTTTAAAATTCCCTTTGTTTTTTTTTTACTCGTATTTTTTCATAACCGTTTGCTTTGTGACAGGTAATGTCCTTGGCGCTGGGGTAGATTCAAGCTAATCTGATTGGACAAATTTGAGTCCCATATGGGACTCAGAGTCTTCAACTTCCCTTTTAAATTTGAAGTAATTGAGGCCTCGATAATTCATTCATTTATTCCTTCCTTCATTCATTCAATCTCATTGATTGAGCACTTACTCTTTTTCAAGCAATACCCTCAGAGCTTAGGAGAGTGCATTATAACAACAGACACAATCCCTGACCAGAGTGAGCTCAAAGTTTAGAGGGGCCGACAGACGTTAATATACCGAAATAAAGAAGGAAAGAAAAGAATAATCAATCATTTACAGAGAAAGGACTTGCCAACAGGTGACAAAGTCAAGAGTCGGAATTAGAGCTCTCTCCAGCAGATCCAGGTGTTTTCCTTTAGCATCACTGTAAATTGTACGACTTTTCTTCCTGTCGCACAAGTCTGAATTTTGGCGCCGTGTTTGACTCAATCAATTGATCGATCGATCGATCGAGCAATCGTGTTGACAGAGCATTCTGTGTGTTGAGCACTCTACTCAGCATTTGCGGGAGTGCAACCCAACAATGATAGGTACACATTCACTGGCCACAACGAGCTTTCAGTCTCAGGTGGGAGACAGCCGCCAACAGGAATCAATTCACTGTGGTTATAGACGGAAGGGCCTGGGGCCTGGGGGTTGCTGGAAGAGGCTCAGGGCAGCCACAGTGCTGCGCAAAGCCGCCCTTTGCCAGGCTGAACACTCATTCATTCATTCTATCATATTTAGTGAGCGGTTACTATGTGCAGAACACTCTACTAAGACCTTGGAAAGTGAAATTCGGCAACAAATCAAAATGGGCTCACAGTCTAGAAGAAGGAAGACGAACAACAAAACAAAACAAGTAGATAGGCATAAATAGCATCAATATAAGTAAATAGAAGTACAGGTATATACGCATCATTAACAAAATGAATAGAATAATAAATATGTGCATATATGCACAAGTGCTTTAGGGTAGGGAGGGGCATAGAGCAGGGGGAGAGAGTGGGGCGATGGGGATAAGGAGCAGAGGAAAGGGGAGGCTCTGTCGCGGAAGTGAGCTTTTGCTAGGGCCACCCTCGCCCTCTGAGAGGACCCCAACGTCCGCGAACCAGGCCGCGGGACACGACGGGGATGGAAGTTCAGTACACGGAAGCGAATGTTGTCCAGTGCGAGCGGCAGACTCCAACCCCCGGAAGTCTTTGGGCCTCGTGCCTACAAAGAACCCTGACGACAAAGTCCGATTGCCTGGGTCCATACCGGGCCAGGGCTACATGGGCAGCCAATAGAAAGCGAAGGGACTAATGAGGGTTTGCTCCAGTTGGAGCCTTTTGGGGAGGGTGAAGGACAGCTGCCTGGAGCAGCGCGGAGTGGGCTCAACCCAATGGAAGTATGCCCAAGAACCCTTCCTTTTGAAGAAGCCCACCTTCGATACGTGGGGTCTCTCAGTGCCGTTACTGTTGGTTGCATACTAAACTCTCCCAAGAGGGAATGGGATGAAAGGTGCCCGATTTGGACCGGGTTTGGGGTCTCTGTGTTCTCTATGCTACACCTCACAGGGAGTGATGGAAAGTACTTAAAAATACCATAATTACTATCATTCTCAATGAGCCCGCTGTTGGGTAGGGACCGTCTCTATATGTTGTCATCTTGTACTTCCCAAGCGCTTAGTACAGTGCTCTGCACACAGTAAGCGCTCAATAAATGCGATTGATTGATTGATTGTTTGATTGATTGATGAAAGCGGTCTGAACAACCACCGCCCGTGCCTTCTGGTCTCTGGCCAATGGCGGCGGGCTGCCCTGCCAGACAAGACGGGAGTGGTATTTCGGGAGGCGGAGGTGAGCGCTCTCAGGGACTAGCGTCAGACTACGAATCCCAGAAGTCTTCGAGCCCTGAGCCTCCACCCCACCCTCCTTCCCACCACATCAAGGCATGATTGGCTGTGTGGACTGCCTGGGCTGGATTCTGCCATACCCGCATTATCGCGGCGGTGTTGGTTCAGTGATTTCTCTCGGCCGATCGTGCGTGTTGTTTGGAACTTCTTGCCTTGAGATCTCGATCTTTGGTTGATGGTTCGGTGATCGTCGGGTTCCTGTCCTTTGTCAGGAGGGGTACTGTCCCAGGACATTGGTGATTGTAGGTCGTTTTCAGCAATAGCTTTAAGCTCCTCAGAACCTGTGAGGAACGACCTGGAACGCAAGTCAGCACTTTGACTCCTGGCGAAAGGGTCCTGGTACCTAGCACTTATTGGAGTGCTCAGCACCCCACCACTTATAGGGAGGATCATGGACATGATTAAGCATCCTGAAACCTAGCAGGAGAACCATGGCACCTGAATCAACACCCCAGTGCCTATAGGCCGGTGTCCCAGGATCTTTTTCACCACCGCAGCATTTGTAGTAAAAGGACTGTTGCTTGGCTCGACATCTTGGGTTTCTATGGTGAGAGCCTTAGGAACTGGGCTAGCATCAGAGCCCTTGTGGGGATGATGCTAAACCCCGAATTGGCATCCCAGCATAGAAAGTAGGGCCCCGAGCTTCAGGTAACTTCCCACTTCCCTGGCACACGTGGGCCGAATCCTGAGATCAACACCTGAGAAGTGCAGGTAGGGAGGTCCCTTTCATGAGTGCCAGCAGAACCTATGTGGCGAGGCTTTAGACCTGAATCCGTATTCTGGACATCCCCAGGATCTAGATCCACACCCCAGTACCAGTGATATGGCCGGTATGGTCTGCTGGCCCACTGGAGCAAAGCCCTGGGATCTCCCCCTTCTAGACTGTGAGCCCACTGTTCGGTAGGGACCGTCTCTATATGTTGCGAAATTGAACTTCCCAAGCGCTTAGTACAGTGCTTTGCACACAGTAAGCGCTCAATAAATACGATTGAATGAATGAATGAATGGGTCAGCACATAGGCACAAGTGAGTGGGAGGGGGGAGTCTATCAACTCTGTCAACATCCAAAGGAGTGTAGGAAGAGCGAAAGGACCTGGTTCTCTACCCCTAGTATCTATGAGAAGAGCCCTAGACCCTCGGGCAATACTCCAGAACTTGTATAGAGCATTCTTGGACCCTTACAGCACGCTAGTTTCAAGGTGGTGTACATCAGCACAGTGACTACTGTGAGTTAAGCCTTGGAACCTGGGTTAGCATTATGGCATACCTGGGGAAACCTTGACTTGTTTTAATAGCCAGAATATAGGTCAGATCAGCGCCTTAGTATCTTGGGGAAAAGCCCTAGGAACTGAGTCAGAACCTCAATGTCACCTCAGAACCAATGAGGAGGAGCTGGGTACCTGGGCCAGTGACCAGTACGGAAGGCCCTGGCACTTGGGACAGCATCCCAGCAACTTTATCGATGGTTCTGGGTTTATATAGCACTGTAATTCCATAAGAGGAAGAACTTGGAACCTAGGTCTACACACCTATTTATTGACTCCTGGTATCTGCTGAGTAATCCACAATTTATGAGTAGGGTCCTGCACTTGGGTCAGCATCGCAGCACCTATGGAAGATTCTGGGCCTTGGGTCAGCAGGCCAGAAGTGGTGGGGAGGGCCCAAAGACCTGGTTTAGCACCACAGATCTAACAAGGAGGGACATGAAGCAGCATGAAATAGTGGATAGAGCATGATCCTGTGAGTCAGAAGGTCATGGATTCTAATCCCGTTTTTGCCACTTGGCTGCTGTGTGACCTTGAGCAAGCCACTTCTCTGTGCGTCGGTTCCCTCATCTGTAAAATGAGGATGAAGATGGTGAACCCAATGTGGGACAGGGACAATGTCCAAACCCATTCTTCAGTCCTTAGAAAAGTGCCTGGAACATAGTAAGTGCTTAACAAATACCATTATTGTTATTATTATTAAGAGACCTTGTTCAGAAACTCAACATGTAAGTGTTGAGCTCTCGGACAGGGACCAACACCCTAACACCTGTTGGGAAGACGCGGCCCATGTATCCTGGGTCCAGTTTCTGCAACCAAGCACCTCAGGGGAGAGTCGTAGGTTCTAGGCCAATATATCAATAGCAAAGGTAGTGAGGGTCCTCTGGCTCGTGGGAAGAAAACTCTGGTGTTAAGACAACTCCAGTTCCTCATGACCCTATCAATCAATCAATCATACTTATTGAGAGTAACTGCTTTGTAACTGCTTTGGAGACTGACCACAATGAACTTACAGTCTAAAGGGTGAGACAGAGAAGAGAAAATTAATAAATTATTAAGAGGTAAGTACATGAGTGATGTGGGGTTTAAGGTGCGTGGTAAATATAGAGAGTAAATCCCTTTTGGTTTCAAGCACTCCACTAAGCCCTCTATTAGATGCAGGTCCCACATTAGGCTCACAGTCCAAATAGGAGGGAGAACAGATATTGAATCCTTACTTGGCAGATGAGGGAACTGAAGCACTTGCCCAAGGTCACCCTGCAGAAAAGTGGCAGAGCCAGGATTGCAATCCAGTTCCTCTGACATCCAAGCTTGTGCACTTTCCACTAGGTCACAGTATTTCTCAAAATCCAATGCAAGAACCAGGTTCAAGTTCTTGTGGGAGCATCTTCATTCATTCATTCAATCGTATTTATTGAGCCCTTACTGTGTGCAGAGAACTGTACTTAGGGCTTGGGAAGTACAAGTCGGCAACATATAGAGAGGGTCCCTACCCAACAACAGGCTCACAGTCTTCAGAAGAGTCAAGGCCATCTGCATTTGACAGCGCGGAGCAGGCTTATTCAAATGCAAGGATGTGTTATAACCCAGCCCGGGTAAGATGCCTGAATACAGTATGTGGAGCCTCTAAGTGTCTTGACACTTGGTTGAGTGATAAACTCTTTCGGGAGGTGATGGGATTAAAGGAACCTGATTTGGAACGAGGTTGGTATGTGTTATAACCCAGCTCGGGTGAGATGCCCGACTACGGTATGTGGAACCACTCAGTGCCTTGACACTTGATATAGGTCTCCGGGTTCTCTATAGGACACCTCACGTCGAGTGGTTAGAGGTACTTAACAAACACAATAATTACTACCATTATGAATGAGAAAACGCCTGAACATCCGGCTCCCGCGTCTAAGGCGCTCCACAAACTGTACGCAGCTCCTCCGCGGTGCATGATGGGAGTGGTAGTTTGTTAGGCGGGGGTGAACTCCCTATAGAGTGAGCATCCCACTAATATTCCCAGAAGTCTTTGTGCCCCGAGCCGCCATGCAACTCTCTCCTTCCGATAGGGCCTGACTAGGTGGCTGGTCCCCCTGCGGGGCATGATGGGCATTGTAGTGCGGTAGGCGGAGGTGACTGTTGTTCCTAGAAATGGGGCTAGAACGAGCATCACACAACGACTCCCAGAAATCTGTGGTCCCCGAGCCGCCACGCCCCTCTCCCACACCTCGCGACAGGGCCTAAAATGGCCGTGGATCCCCCAAGGGCGGACAGGAGTGGACGTTCCATAGATGGAGGTGAAAGCTGACTGGAACGAGCATCACACTACAACTCCCAGACGTCTTTGTGCGCCGAACCCCCATGCCACTCTCCGTCTCCTCGCAACAGGGCCTGACTTGGAGGCGGGCCCAGCCGCGGGGC
Source organism: Tachyglossus aculeatus (assembly GCF_015852505.1). Taxonomy (NCBI): domain Eukaryota; kingdom Metazoa; phylum Chordata; class Mammalia; order Monotremata; family Tachyglossidae; genus Tachyglossus; species Tachyglossus aculeatus. Next base: position 344,323 of record NW_024044853.1, on the reverse strand, counting down.
ATGAGAGAAGTGGTAGTTCGGTAGGAGGAGGTGAACGCTGTCTAGAACGAGCAACACAGTAAAATTCCTTGGTCGCTCTTGTGGGAACACATTTGGGAGAGACAAGGGCATCTGAATTTTACAACACGGAGCGTGCTTATTCAAATGCTGGCATGTGTTATAACCCATCTCGGGTGAGATGCCCGAATACAGTATGTGGAGCCACTCAGTGCCTTGACACTTAGTGGTGTGGTAAACTCTTTCGGGAGGGAAGCGGATTAAAGGAGCCTGATTTGGAGGGACGTTGAGGTCTCTGTGTTCCCTATGTAATACCTCACGGGGAGTGGTAACAGGTACTTAAAAAATAACATAATTATATCATTATGATTGGGAACGTGCCCTGAATATCCGTCTCCAGTGCCTTCCACGCTCCGCAAAATGGCCCCGGTTCCCCGCGGGGCATGACGGGAGTGGTACTTCTGTAGGCGGAGGTGAAGACTGTCTAAAACAGCATCACACTACTATTCCCAATAGTCTTTGTGCCCCAAGAGCTATGCCACTCTCACTCTCTTTGCCACAGGGCCAGACATGGACCCAGGCCCTGCCGCAGGATGAGACATGAGTGGTAGTTCGGTAGGCGGAGGTGAATGCTGTCTAGAACTACACTACAACTCCCCGGAGACTTTGTGCCCCGCGCCGCCGTGTCACTCTCCATCTCCTCAGGACGTGGGAGCATTTTGAGAAAGGCCAGGGGCAGCTGCTGAACCAGCTGGAAGAGGGCCCATGCCGATGAAAGGATGCATAAAAACCCCTCCGGATTTTAAGGGGCTGGCCTGCAGTACATGAGGTTTCTCAGTGCCTTGACGGCTGTTGTGTGGTAAACACTTCCGAGAGCGAATGGGATGAAAGGTGCCCGATTTGGACAGGGTTTTGGATCTGTGTGCTCTCTGCGTTACACCACAAAGGAGGTGGTAGTAGGTACTTAGAAAATACCATAATTACCAACAATACCAAGCAGAAAAGTTTCGAACCAATGGCTGGCCGCAGTTTCTGCTCACGGGGCACGATGGAAGTGGTAGTTCGGGAGGCTGAGGTGACCGCCAGTCAAGGGCGAGCGTCAGATTAACACTCCCAGAAGTCTTTGTGCCCCGATCCGCCACGCCACCCTCCCTCCTACCACGATACGGCCAGATTGGCTGGGTGGGTGCCTGTGCTGACCTCTGTTGCCTCCGCTTTTTCACAGTGCTTTTGATTCAGCAATTACACTTGACCAATCGCGGTTGTGGGGACCGTATGGCCAGAGAAGATGCAGCTTGCGTTCCAGGCTGGGGATTCCCATCCTGTGTGAGAGGGTTAACACGTAGTTCATCCTCAGGTTTGCAGGTGTGGCAGCTGAAGCACACACATTCCAAAGTGCCTTGGCTAAGGTCACATAGCACAAAAGCGTCAAAACCGGGACTTGGTTCCAGGTCTGCCACATCCCAACTCGCTTCCCTGCTTCTCAAGGGTGGTGCGATGTTGTTTCGATGGAGGCGGAGCTCTTGGAATTCAGAGGAGCCGGTGCCGGGGGCAGATGAATTCGAGCAGGTGCCCTCTTGTGGCAAGTCTGGAATATTACATCGGCGCTCAAACTATGCTTCAGTCTTTTTACACTTCGTCGTCCTCCTACTGGGAAAATATATATTTTGTCCCTCCTCCCGTCTACATTGTCCAGTTCCTTGGTCCAGGACCATATGTACTAGGGCCCTCAAACACCTCCAGCTACACATGTCCTTAACCACCCTTCTTTTCTTCCAACTCGAACCCTGTCCCAGAAACTGCTTTTTTCATTGGTCTCTTTGATTTTTCTTCTATTGGTATTTCTTCATAAGCTCTTACTACGTTCCAGGTACTTCCCTGAGCGCTGGGTTAGATTCAAGTTAATCTGTTTGGACACACTTCTGTCCCACATGAGACTCCCAGTTTTCCCCTTCCCTTTACAGATAAGGTAACTAAATCACCGAAAATTCATTCATTTATTCATTCATTCATTTTTAATCGTATTTATTAAGCACTCCCTGTGTGAAGAGCACCGTACTAAGCGCTTGGAAAGTATAATTCCGTAACAGATAGAGGCAATCCCTAACCAACAACGGGCTCACAGTCTAGAAGGGGGAGACAGACAACAAAACACAAGTAGATAGGCATCAATAGCATCAAAATAGATAAATAGAATTTTTGATATATACACATCATTAATATAATAAATAGAATAATAAATATGTACAAATATAAACAAGTGGTGTGGGGCGGGGAAGGGGGTAGAGAAGAGGGAGGGGGTAGGGGCGATGGGAAGGGGAGGAGGAGCAGAGGAAAAGGAGGGTTTATATTGGGAAGGCCCACTGGAGGAGGTGAGCTCTCAATAGGGCTTTGAAGGGGGAGAAGGAAGCTAGTTTGGCAGATTTGAAGAAGGAGGGCATTCCAGGCCAGAAGTAGGATGTGGACCAGCGGTCGACGGCGGGACGGGAGTGTGCAGGCTGGGCTGTAAAAGGAGAGAAGGAAGGCGGCAAGGTGATGGACAGTTTTGAAGTCAATAGTGAGGGGTTTTTGCTTCATACGAAGGTTGATAGGCAACCACTGGAAATTTTTGAGGCTGGGAGTGTTGACATGCCCAGAGCGTTTCTGTAGAAAGAGAATCCGTGCAATCAATCAATCAATCAATCGTATTTATTGAGCGCTTACTATGTGCAGAGCACTGTACTAAGCGCTTGGGAAGTACAAATTGGCAACACATAGAGACAGTCCCTACCCAACAGTGGGCTCACAGTCTAAAAGAGTTAAGTATAGAATGAAGAAGGGGGAGACTGGAGTTTTGGGAGATCAGAGAGGATGCTGATGCAGGAATCCATTCAGGATATGATGAGAGATTGCACCAACGAAGTAGCGCTTTGGATGGAGAGGAAAGGGCGAATCTTGGCGGTGTGGTGAAGGTGAGACTGGTAGGGTTTCGTGAAGGATTGGATGTGTGCGGTGAATGAGAGAGCACTGTCAAGGATAACACCAAGGTTGCGGGCTTGTGAGACGGGAAGGATGGTAGTGTTGTCCACCGTGACGGGGAAGTCAGGGAGAGGACAGGGTTTGAGAGGGAGGACACGTAGCTCAGTCTTTCATTCCTTCCTTCCTTCATTCAATGGCATTGATTGAGCGCCTACTGTATACAAAGTACTTTCCTCAGAGCTTGGGAGAGTACACTATAACAATAAACAGACACAATCTCTGCCCACAGTGCTCTCACAGTCTAGAGGGGGAGACAGGGGTTAATATACAGAAATGTATAAAGAAGGGAAGAAAAAAAATAAATCAGTCAATTTCAGAGAGGGAACTTGCCTACAGGGTGACATATTCAAAAGCTGGAATAAGAGCTCTCGCCCCCAGATCCAGCTGCTTTCCTTTCACATCTCTCTAGATCGAACGAGCTTTTTTTCTGTCTCACAAGTCTGAATTTTGGTGTTTGACTCAATCAAGCAATCGATCGATTGAGCAATCGTGTTGATAGAGTTGCATTCTGTGCGTCAAGCCCTGTACTAAGCTTTTGTGGGACTACAACCCAACAATTAAATAGAGACATTTCCTGGCCACAAAGAGCTTTCATTCTCCAGGGGAGACAGACACCAATATGAATCCATTCATTTTGCCTATAGACGGAAGTCCTGTGAACTGGGGGTTGCAGGGAGGGGCTCAGCGTGGCTACAGCGCTGCGCAAAGCCGCCCTTTGCCAGGCTGAATATTCATTCATTCATTCAATCACATTTATTGAGCGCTTACTGTGTGCAGAGCACTGAGCTAAGCGTTTGAAAAGTGAAATTCGTCAATAGAGACAAACCCTACCCAACAATGGGCTCAAGGTCTACAAGGGGGGACAACAAGACAAAACAAACCAAGTCGCCAGACATCAATAGCAACAATATAAATGAATAGAATTATAGACATATACGCATCATTAATAAAATGAATGGATAATAAATATGCACACATATACATAGGTGTTGTGGGGTGGGGGGAAGAACAGAGGGAAAGAGTAGGGGCGATGGTGGGGGAGGAGCAGAGGAAAGGGGGGCTTTGCCTGGGAAGGCCTTCTGGTGGAAGTGAGCTTTTGGTAAGGCCTCCCTCGCCTTTTGCGCTCCATCCACCGTCATCCGTTTAGCTGTCCTCCTTTGGGAACTCTTGAGTATTACACCGGCACTCAACTGATGCTGCGGCCTTTTTGTACTTAGTCATTCTCTTTGACGTCCTCTTACCGGGAAGGGAATTTTGCCCCTCCTCCCATCCGCACTGTCCAATTCCTTGTGGCAGGAAACATGGGCACTACTTCGCGCGAACATCTTCAACTACACATATCCAAAAGACAACTTCTCTTCCCATTCAAACCCAGACTCGGCACTTGTTTTCTTCATTTCTTTCTTTGGTTTTCCTTCTACAGGTATTTTTTCATAAGTGCGTGCTTTGTGCCAGGTACTGTACTCAGAGCTCTGTGGGATTCAAACTAATCTCTCTGGATACAGTCCTGTCTCACATGGGAATCACAGTCTTCACTTTCCCTCTAACAGATCAGGTAAGCGAGGCTCCAATAATTCATTCATTCATTCGTTCTTTCATTTATTGATTCATTCAATCGTTTTGAATGAGCGCTTACTGTATGCAAAATACTGTCCTCAGCGCATGTCAGGGTAAACTATAACAATAAACAGACACTTTCCCTGCCTAGAGTGAGCTCACAGTCTAGAGCGAGAGACAGCGGTTACTGTACAGAAATAATAAAACGAAAGAAAGAAGGAAATGAATAAATCAGCTAATTGCAGAGAGGTGACATACCCACAGGTTGAGAGCCGGTCTTAGAGCTCTACCCCGCAGATCAAGCAGCTTTCTTTTCTAACCACTGTAGATCGAACAACTTTTCTTCCAGTCTCACAAACTTTATTCTTTTGGGTGTGTTTGATTCGATCAGTAAATCAATCACTCAATCGTGTTAATTGTGTACATTCTGTGTGTAAACCTCTATACTAAGCCCCTGGGGCAGTTCAGCACAATAATATGACATACATTCCCTGGCCACAAGTAGCATTCAGTCTCCGGGGAGGGAGAGAGAGACACCTATGGGAATAATTAGATTACTAGTATAGATGGAAGTGCTGAGGGATTGGGGTTTATGGAGAGGGCCTCAGCGGACTTCGGCGCGGCCGCAGCTCCGCGCAATGCGGCAATTTTCCAGGCTGAATACCGGCTTCAAGCGCCTTCTGCGCCACTTCCCGGCAATGGCAGCGAGCCCAGTCGAGTGGCACGACGGGGCTGGTATTTCGTTAGGCGAAGGCGAAAGATGTCCAGAGTGAGCGAAAGACTACGACTACCAGAGGTCTTTGGGTTTTGAACCTCCCCTGCAGCCCCTATGACATAATCTGAAATCCTGGGTGAGTGCCTGGCCTGGGCTACATGGGACCCCGCCGGAGAGGGCGGGACCTAATGAGAGTTCGGTCCAGTGGAAGTATTTCGGGGAGGGCCAAGGGCAGCTGTCTGGACCAGCTCAGAGCAAGATCACGCCACTGAAAGGATGATGTAAAACCCCACCCGTGTAAATGGCCCGCCCTCCGTACGTGGGGCCGTTCAGTGTTTCAGCGATGGTTGTGTGGTAAACGGGATTATAGCTGTCTCAATAGGAGCGAGTGCGGGGTTTCTGATCTCTCTACGCTACACCTCACTGGAAGAGGCAACAGGTACTTAACTAATACCCCAATTACTATCATTCTCCATCAGACAACAGACTGAACAACCGCTGTCCGCCCTTTCCGGTCCCCTGCCAATGGTCGCGGGGCCCTCCCCGGGATGTCTTGGGGGTGGTAGCTCTTTAGGCGGAGGTGACCACCTTTAAGAGCGAGCATCAGACTACGACCCCCAGAAACCTTTGTTCCCCGAGCCGCCACACACCACCTTCCTTGTCCTGGCCACACAGCCTGATTGGCTGGGTAGGACTGCCTGGGCTGCACCCCATCATACCCATATTATCGAAATAGTGATGATTCAATGATTATTCCTGGACTATCGCAAGTGTGGGGACTTTCAGAGCAGAGAAGTGGCAGTCTGCGTCCCACATCGGGGCTTGCAGCCTGTGGAATAGGGAGAACAGTTAGTTCCTCCCTAGTTGGTGGGCGTGGCTGCTGGGGCACATAGATTGTAAAGTGCCTTGCCCAAAGTTCCCAGCACAAAAGTGGCAGAGCCAGGACAAGGGCCCTGGTTTCCCGCGTACCAGCCCTGCGTACTTGCCCACTGGCTTCGCGGCTTCTCGAGGGTCGTGTGATGTTGCTTGGACGGCGGCGGGCCACTGGGAATCCAGAGGAACCGGCAGTGACCAGAGACATCCGGGCAACTGCCCTCTAGTTGCAACTCTGTAGTATTACACTGGCGCTCAACCCATCCTGTGGTCCTTTTGTATTTCATTATCGTCTATGACGTGCTCTTCCCGAGAGGAGATTTTCTGTCCCTCCTACAATCTACATTGTCCAATTCCTTGGGGCAGGGACCATGTTCACTACGTCCCACTGACACCTCCAACTATACAAATCCAAAACACAACGCCTTCTCTTCACATTCAAACCCAGTCCCGGCACTTGCTTTCTTCATTTCTTTCTTTGTTTTTTCTTCTACTGGTATTTCTTCTTCAGTTCTTGCTATGTGCCAGGTACTAAGTGCTGGGTTAGATTCAAACTAATCTCATTGGACACAGCCCTTTCATTCATTAATTTATTCTTTCAGTTGTATTTATTGAACAATTACTGTGTGCAGAGCACAGTACTAAGCGCTTGGAAAGTACAATTCGGGGAGATAGAGACAATCACTACCCAACGGGCTCACCAGTCTAGAAGAGGGAGACAGACAACAAAACAAAACAATTAGACAGACATCAGTAGCATCAAAATAGACAATTAGAAGTATAAATATATACACATCATTGATAAAATAAATAGAATAATAAATATGTGCAATTATGCACAAGCGATGTGGTGTGGGGAAGGGGGTAGAGCAGAGGGAGGGAGTAGGGGCAGTGGGGAGGGGAGGAAGAGCAGAGGACCAGTGGAGCTCAGTCCCTGATGGTCTTCTGGAGGAGATGAGCTCTCAGTATGGCTTTGAAGGGGGGAATAGAGCTAGTTTGGCGGATGTGAGAAGGGAGGGCATTCCAGGCCAGAGTTCAGACGTGGGCCAAGTGTCTACGGCGGGACAGGCGAGAACGAGGCACAGTGAAGAGGTTAGCAGCAGAGGGGAGGTGTGCGCGGACTGGACTGTAGACTGTAGACTGATCATCCTTCTCTCTGATCTCCCATTCTCGTGTCTCTCCCCACTTCAATCCATACTTCATGCTGCTGTCCGGATTGTCTTTGTCCAGAAACGCTCTGGGCATGTTACTCCCCTCCTCAAAAATCTCCAGTGGCTACCAATCAATCTGCGCATCAAGCAGAAACTTCTCACCCTGGGCTTCAAGGCTCTCCATCACCTCGCCCCCTCCTACCTCACCTCCCTTCCCTCCTTCTACAGCCCACCCCGCACCCTCTGCTCCTCCACCGCTAATCTCCTCAGCGTACCTCGTTCTCGCCTGTCCCGCCATCGACCCTCGGCCCACGTTATCCCCCGGGCCTGGAATGCCCTCCCTCTGCCCCTCCGCCAAGCTAGCTCTCTTCCTCCCTTCAAGGCCCTACTGAGAGCTCACCTCCTCCAGGAGGCCTCCCCAGACTGAGCCCCTTCCTTCCTCTCCCCCTCGTCCCCCTCTCCATCCCCCCATCTTACCTCCTTCCCTTCCCCACAGCAACTGCATATATGTATATATGTTTGCACATATTTGTTACTCTATTTATTTATTTATTTATTTATTTTACTTGCACATATCTATTCTATTCATTTTATTTTTTAGTATGTTTGGTTTTGTTCTCTGTCTCCCCCCTTTTAAACTGTGAGCCCACTGTTGGGTAGGGACTGTCTCTATATGTTACCAATTTGTACTTCCCAAGCGCTTAGTACAATGCTCTGCACACAGTAAGCGCTCAATAAATACGATTGATGAGGAGGAGGAGGAGGAGGAGGAGGAGGAGGAGGAGGAGGAAAGAAAGGAGTTGAGGTAGGAGGAGGCAAGGTGATGGAGAGCTTTGGAGACAATAGTGAGGAGTTCTGGCGGCATGAGAAGGTTGATAGGCAACCATTGGAGATTTTCGAGGAGTGGGGTGACATGTCAAGAGCATTTCTGCAGAAAGACAGTCCGGGCAGCAGAGTGAAGTATGAACTGAAGCGGGGAAAGACAGGAGGGACTCAGAGTCGCCTTCACCTTTCCTTTAACAGATGAGGTAAGTGAGGCCCCCAGAATCCATTCATTCATTCCTTTATGCGTTCATTCATGCTTTCAATCGTATTAACTGAGGGAGTACTGTATGTAAGCACTGTCCTCAGCTCTTGGGAGAGTAAACTATAGCAATAAACAGAAACATTCCCTGCGTACAGTGAGCTCACAGTCTAGAGGGAGAGACAGAGCTTACTATACAGAAATAAACAAAGAAACTAATGAATAAATCAGTGAATTACAGAGAGGTGACATGCCCAAAGGGTCACCTTCTCGAGAGACTGTCTTAGAGCTCCATCCACTAGATCAAGCTGCTTTCCTTTTCCATCACTAGTTCTTACCACTTTTCATCAGGCCGTACAAGCCTGATACGCTGGGCATATGTATCACTTATTCAGTCAGTTGATCGCTCAATCGTGTTGATTGAGTGCATTCTGTGGGTAGACCCCTGTCATAGGATCATGGAGCAGGACCACAAAACAGGATAAGAAGCATATTCCCTAACCCCAAGGAGCATTCAGGCTCCAAGAAGAGAGAGAGAGAGACTTATAGGAATAATTGGATTACTGGTATAGACGGAAGAGCTGGGAGGCTGGAGAATGTGGGGATGGGCTCAAATGACCTCAGCGCAGATGTAGCCCCGCGCAACGTGGCCATTTCCCAGAATAAATATGGTCCTCAGGCGCCTTTTGCGCGCCTCCTCCACAATGACCTCGAGCCCAGCCGAGGGGCATGATGAGACTGGCATTTCAATAGGCGGTGGCGAAAGATGTCCAGAGAGAGCGAAAGACTAAGACTCCCAGAAGTATTTGGGCCTCGAGTCTCCACTGAAACACCTATTACGAGGTCTGAATCGCTGGGTGGGTGCCTGGGCTGAGCTACATGGGAACCCGACAGAGAGGTGGGGGTCGACTAATGAGGGTTCGGTCCAGTGTGATGATTTCCGGGCTCGAGCTCAGAGCGGGATCATGCCAATGAAGGGATGACGTAAACCCCGATGTTGTAAGCGGCCCGCCCTCTCTTCGTGGGGCCTCTCAGTGGTCTCGATGTTATAGGATTGTGTGGTAAACTCTCTCGGGAGGGAATGGGGTTAAATGTGCCTGATCCGGAGCGGGCTTGGGGTCTCTGTGTTCACAACGCTACATCTTCATGGGCAAGGGTAGCAGGTACTGAAGAAATCCCCTAATTACCATCATCCTACATCAGAAAATGGCCTGAACAACCGCCGACTGCGCCTTCAGCGTTCCGGCCAAAAGCTGAAGACCCTGCCGCGGGGCGCCTTGGGAATGGTAGCTCGGTAGGCGGAGGTGACCACCCTTAAGAGCTAGCGACGGACTATGACTCCCCGAAGCCTTTGTGCCCCGAGTCTCCATGCCACCCTCGCTCCCCTGGCCACATGGCCTCAATTTCTGGGTGGGGGTGCCTGGGCTGGACCCCGTCGAACCCCCATTATCAAAGTGATGTTGGTTCAGCGATGATTCCTGGACAATCACAGGTGTGGGGACTGTCGGTACAGAGCAGAGGCAGCCTGTGTCCCACATCTGGGCTCGCAGTCTATGGAAGAGGGAGCTGTTAGTTCATCCCCAGTTTTCCCGGCTTGGCTACTGAGGCACACAGATTCCCAAGTGCCTTGCGCGTGGTCCGCCAGCACAAAATTGGCGGAGCCAGGACAAGGGCCCAGATCTCCCTCCTCCCAACCCTGCGCACTGTCCCCTGGCTTCGCTGCTTCTCGAGTTACGTGTGATGTTGTTTGGACGGCGGAGGAACTCTGTGGAACCAGAGGTTAAATCCGTGGCCAGAGTCATCTGGGCACCTTCCCTCTTATGGAAACTCTGGGGTTTTACACAGGCGCTCAATCTATGCTGCGATCCTTTTGTACGTCGTCATCCTCTTTGATGTCCTCTTATTGGGAAGTTATTTTTTGTCCCTCCTCCCAACTACATTGTCCAATTCTCTGTGTACTAGGAAATGTCCCTCCTCCCAACTACACATGTCCAAAACACAACACTTTCTCTTCCCATTCAAAGCCAGACTCAGCACTCGATTTCTTCATTTCTGCATTTCTGCATTTTCCTGACTTGCTCCCTTTATTCATCCTCCTTCCCAGCCACTGCAGTTATATACATATCTGCAGTTTCATTAATATATAGGATTGTCTGCTTCCCCTCTAAAGTGTAAGCTTGTTAATGGCAGGGAATGTCTCTGTTACATTGCTATAACGTACTTTCCCAAGCGTTTGGTACAGTGCTCTGCAAAAAATAAACACTCAATAAATCCAATTGACTGAATGCCCTCCTATGATCCCAGGAGAGCTGTGTCTCCCTCCTCTCCAAAAGTCCCAGGAAAGCTGTACCTCTCTCCCCTCCGACAGTGCCAAGAGATCTGTACCTACAACCCTTTGTACTGTATCAGGAGAACTTTGTCCCTTCACTTCTACACTCCCAGAACGGTGCGGATACTTCTCCCCTACAGTCTCAGAAAAGCTGTGACTCACTTCCCTTCTACAGTCCTGGGAGTCCATTGGATCCGTGTCCTGCCACAGTCCAAGAAAAGTTGCAGTTCCCAGCCTCACAATAGGCTGGGAAGAGCCTTGCCTCTCTCCTCTCCTACAGTCCTTGGGGAGCTGCGGCTTATTCTCTTCCAACAGTTCCAGCAAAGCTTCAGTTCCCTCTCCTCCCACAGTTCCAGGAGAGTTGTGACTCCCTCTTCTACTCTACAGTTCCAGGAGAGGTACAGCCCTCACCTCTCCTACATTCTCTGGAGAACTGCAACTCTCTCCCCGCCTACAGTTCCAGTAGTGTCGTGGCTCGCTTCCTACACACAGTCCCAGAGGAAATGTGGCTCCCTCTTCTCATACAGTACCAGGCGGGTTACTGCTCCATCCCCAGCTAAAGTTCCAGGAGAACTGGTTTCCCTCCTCATCTTCAGTCCCTGGAGAGCTGCGGCTCCTTTCCCAGCCACATTACCAGAATAGCTATGCCTAGCTCCCTTCATGCAACTGTGGAGAACTGCAGTTCACTCTCCTCCCACAGTTCCAAGAAAAGTGCAGCTCTCTCCTCCATTACAATCCCGGGAAAGCTGCTGCTCCCACCACCTGCTACAGTCCCGGAAAAGCTGAAGCTCCCTCCCCACTTGGAGTACAAGAAGGATTGTAGCGCCCTCCCCTTTTACAGTCCCAGGAGACCTCTTGCCCCCTGCCCTCCTACATTACATTAAATCCCCTAGCTGTACAAGCATGTTTGGGGGCCCGTATGAGTGGGCTCTTCCAGTCCCGATAATGCTATTCAACTTGCAACTCTTCCAAGGTAACAAACTGTTGCTTGATTCGACCCTTAACACTAATCTAAACCTACCACTAACCCTAACACAAACCCTGTCAGTAACCCTTAACCTAGCCCTAGCCCAAGACATAGCCTAAGCCCAAACCCTAACCCTACCTCTAACCCTAACCCTAACCCTAAACCTCATCCACAGTCTAGCCCTTACCCTAAACCTAAACTTAACCCTAACTCTAACTCTGACCCATACTCGAGGCTATAGAAACATGAAGCTCTTCCAGCCTACAAAATGTCATTCACCCTGAAACTCTTCCAAAAACAAATTGCACTAATCCTAAACGTAACTCTAATCCCAACTTTAACTCTAAAACTAGCCCAAACCCTAAACCTCACCCTAAATCTAACCCAAATGCTAACTTTAAACCCATCCCTAAACCTCACCCTAACCCTAACCCTAAACCTAATCCTAAACATAATCCTCACCCTAACCCTAACCATATCCCTAACCTTAATCCTAACCATAGCCCTCGACCTAAATCTTATGTCTACAACTAAACTTAACTCTATCCCTAAACCTAACCAAAATCATAACCCTAACCATAGCCAAAAGCCTAGCCCTAAACCTAACCCAAGGCCTAGCCTTAAGGCTACAATTTACCCTAACCTTAACTAACTAACTAACCCTAACCATAACCCTAAATCTAAACCTAACCTTAACCCTACCCCAAACTTAGCCCTAATGCTAACCCTACTCATAACTCTAAACGTAAATTTAACCCTATCTCTAACACTAATCCTAGCACTACCCATAGGCCTAGCCCTAGCACTAACTATAACACTAACCCCTGGCCTAGAATTAAGTCTACCAGTAACCCGAAGCCTAATCCTAACCCTAACTCTAACCCTAACCCTAACCCTGAATTGAAACCTAACCCTAGCCATAGAGCTAGGTTTAAATCTACCAGTAACACAATACCTAATCTGAACCCTAAATCTAGCCCTTGGTCTAGCCATAAATTTAAGATTAATCCCACCCCTATGCCGAGCCTAAAGCCTACCACTATCCCGAAGGCTAACCCTAACCCTATTTCCAAACCTAGACTCAAGACTAAGCTGAAACATTATCCTAAACCTACCCCATGCCTACTCCTAGCCATAGCCTTAGAGGTAACCCTAACCATAACTCCAAACCTCACTTAACCCTAATCCTAACCTTATCACTATCTCTAAACCTAATCCTAACCTCATTCCTAGGCCTAGCCTTAACCGTTACACTAAGAGTGCCCTATTCATAGTTTTAAGACTATAAGCAACACTAACCATAAACCTAACCCTAATCCTACCCTAACCTTACCCGCAAACCTAACACTAACACTAAGCTGAAACTTAACTTTACCTTAACCTAGCCCTAGCCCTAGTGCTAATCGTGACCCTAACACTAACCCTAACCCTAAACCTAGCCCTAGAAGTAACCTTATTTTTAATCCTCACCCTAGCCCTTGGTTTAACACTAACCTTAACAATAACCCTAACGTTAACCTAGCCTTCTACCTGACCATAATTCTAACCCTAACACAGTATCTGGGGCTCACCCTAGCCCTAACAATAAACCTGATCATACTCCTAACCCCAACAGTAATCTTAACACTCACAATAACCCAGCTGTAATCACTGGTCTACTGGGAAACCTAACTCTAAATCTAAGCCCAGCTCTAACTCCAACCTTTACCTGAGCTTTATGCTTAAACTTCACCATAAAACTAACCCTTTTCCTAACTCTAAATCTAAAATACTCCTAGCAGTATCCCTAATCCTAACCCTAGCCCTAGACCTAACCCTAACCCTAACCTTAGCCCTAAACCTAACCTTTAAGCTAACCCTGACCCTAACCTTAAACTTAACCCTATCACAGTTTATTGTTGTATATTCCCAGGAACGTAGTATAGTGTTCTGTAAACAATAAACTCTCGGTATATATGACTGAATGAATGAATTAATGAATGATCCCTAATGCTAACCCTAACGCTAGTCCAAACAGTAAATCTATCCCTAACCCAAACCATAACCACAGCCCTAGCCCTAATCCTAATCTTAGCCTGAGTCCTAACCTTAACCCTAGGCATATTACTAGCCCTAGACATAATCCCAACTCTAACAGTAAACCTAATCCTATCCATAACCCTAGCCCTAGCCCCAAACCTTCCCCTAACACTGACCCTAACTTTAACCCTATCGCCAACCCTATCACCTTAACCTCAAACCTAGCCCTATGTCTAGCTTTGGACTCACTCCTAAACTTAACCATATCCCTAGCCTTAGTGCTGACTCAGCTAGTGCTGGGGCTACCCCCGCGGAAACTCTATCCCTAACCTCAAATCTAACCTTAACCTTAGCCCGAGGCCTAGTGATGGATTGAATATGTGGGTTGAATGAGAGACCAAGTGGCATCTACAAAATGATGGGAAAGTCGGGGGAATAATAATAATAATGATGGCATTTATTAAGTGTTTACTTTGTGCAAAGCACTGTTCTAAGCGCTGGGGAAGTTACAAGGTGATCAGGTTGTCCCACGGGAGTCTCACAGCCCTAATCTCCATTTTACAGATGAGGTAACCGTGGCACGGAGAAGTTGAGTGACTTGCCCAAAGTCACACAGCTGACAATCGGTGGAGCCGGGATATGAACCCCTGACCTCTGATTCCAAAGCCCATGCTCCACTGAGCTATGCTGCTTCTCAGCGTGGAAGGACAATGTTTGAGTGGGAAGATGATGTCTGTTTGAGGTGATGGCAGTATAACCAAGAAGATGATGTCTTGAAGGCAGGAGGAAATTTGAGACTGCATAAAGGGAGAGAGATTAGAACTGGAGATGTAGATTTGTAAATCATCCGCATAGAGGTGGTACTTGAAGCCATGGGAGCTAATGAGTTGTCCAAGGGAGTGGGTGTAGATGGAAAATAGAAGAGGACCCAGAACTGCATCTTGAGCACACACCCCCCCCCCCCCAACAATCATGAGGTGGGAGGCAGAGGAGGAGCTCACGAAAGATATAGAGAATGAGCAGCCAGAGAGCTAGGAGGAGAACCAGGAGAGGACAGTGTCAGTAAAGCTGAGGTGGGATAATGTTTACCGAAGGGGAAGGTCACCAGTGTTGAGAGTAGCTGAGAGGTCGAAGAGGATTAGGATGGAGTAAAACTCATTGGATCTGGAAAGGATATCACTAGTGATCTTTGAGAGGGCAATTTCTGTGGAGTGAAGGGGATGGAAGCTAGCCAGATTGGAAGGTGGTCAAGGAGAGAGAATTGGAGAAAAGGAACTTGAAATAGCAGATCTAAACCACTTGCTCAAGGATTTTGGAGAGGAATGGAAGGAAGGAGTTGGGGCAATAATTGGAGGGTGCTGTGGGTTCAAGAGACTTCTTTAGGATAGGTGAGACATGGGTACTTTTAAAGGCAGTGGCAAAGAAGCCACTGGAGAGTGACAGGTTGAAGTTGGCAGTTAGGGAGGGAACAAGGAAGGGGGCAAGTGTTCTGAAAAGGTGGGAAGGTATGGGCTTATATGCACAGGTGGAGGTGGTCGATTTTGTAAGAAGGCAGGAGACCTCCTTTTGAGATGCTCTCGGGAAAGATGGGAGAATTGAAGAAGGGTCAGGAGTGGGAAAGGACTGGGGAGGGGCAAGGAAGATTTTAGGGAGATCATGCCCGATGGTTTCAATTATTTCAATAAAGTAGGTGGCCAGGTCTTCGGGGGTGCGGGATGGGGGAGGCAGGGGGCCGAGGGTTTGAGAAGAGAGTTAAACATTAACCATAGCCCTAGGCCTAGCTCTAACCCTAAACCTAACCCTAGTCTGAGTCCTAAACCTAATTCTAGGCCATACATTATCCTTAGTCCTAAAACTAACCCTATCCCAAGGACTAGACCTAGTCCTAGTTCTAGCCTTAGCCCTAAACGCAACTATTGCCTTAACCTTGGCCATAGCTCTAGCCATAGCCAGAGCTCTAACCATAACCGTATGCTGAACACTAACACTAACCATAATACTGACCCTAGCCCTAACCCTAACCCTACCCCTAACCCTACCCCAAACCCTAACCCTAACTCTAACTTAATTCTAACCCTAGGCCTAACCCCAAACCTAACCCTAACCTTAAACCTAAACCTAGCCCTAAGGCTAGCCCCAGACTTACCTCTATCCCTAACCCTAACCGTATCAATAAACTTTACAGGAGTCCTAGTCCTACCGCTAAGCCTGTACATAACCCTAACCCTTATCCTCACCTTAGCCCTAGCCCTATCCCTAACACTAACCATAAATCTCTCCTTAACCTCAAACCTGACCACAGCCCTAACCCTAACCATAATGCTAAGTCTTTCAGGAGCCATTAACCTAAGTCTAACTGTAACCATAACCCTAACCAAAACCCAATCCCTAACCTAACCCTAGCAATGGCCATAACCCTAATCCTAAAGTTACCCTAACCGTAACCAACTCTAACTGAACCAACCCTAATCCTAATCCTTATCCCAACCCTAGGCTTAAATCTAACCCAGACGTAACCCTACCCCTACCCCTACCCCAAACCTTATCTCTAAGTTTATCCATAACGTTTTTAACTCTAGCTGCAGCCCTAGCCCTAGCACTAAACGAACCATAACCCTAAACATAACCTTAACTATAAAACAACAACCCTTAATGCTAATTCTAACCCTAATCCTAATCCTACCACTAGGACAAACCCCATACCTAGACTTTAGACCTATCCTTAAGCCTACTGCTAACCCTAGAGCTAACCTTAGTGCTAATCTTAAATCTAACCCTAACCCTAATAGCTCTAGGCCTAGCCCTAGTGCTAAACCTAATCCTAACCTTTAATCTAGCCCTAATCCTAGGCCTAACATTAACAATAACCGTAAATCCCAGCCCTAGCCTTAATCGTAACCCAGCCTTCTCCCTGAACTTTACCAAAAACTCAGACCTTACCTTAACCTTATAATCCTAGCCCGAATCTTAAACCTAAACATAACACTAATACTAACTGTGTGCCTATGTCTAACCCTAGCCAGAACTCTAAACCCAACCCTAACCCTAACCCTGGCTGAAACCTAACTAACGGTTTTATGCTAACCCTGACCCTAACCTTAACCATAGGACCTGAACTAGCCCATGCCATAACCCTAACCCTAACCACAACTTTAACCCTATAATCCTAAACCTAACCTTAACCCTAACTCTAGCCCTAGCTCTAACCCTATCATAACTCTAGCCCCGACTCTGACCTTACCACTAACCCTAACCCCAAACCTTAAACCTAAATTTAACCATAAATCTGACCCCAACCGTAATCCTAATTGAAACCTTAACCCTACCAGAACTTCCAGGCCTAGCCCAATCCTAACTCAATATTTAGCCCTAGACCTTGCTTTAAACCTTATCTTAATCCTAATTCTAACCCTAACCTTAACCCTAGGACTACCCATTGGCCTAGCCCTTGATTTAACCCTAACCCTCACTCTAACCCCAACTCTAACTCTATTCCTACCCCAACCCTAACCCTAGTCCCAACCATATCCTCAAATGTTACCCTAAATCTAAGTGCAACTCTAACCCTAGCGATTGACTGACTGACTGATTAACTTGACTGACTGACTGATTAACCCTAATTTCAACTCTAAAAAAAGTCTAACTACAACCCTAACCCTAACCCAACCGTAGACCTAGTCCATGGCCTAACCCTAACCCTAACCCTTACCTTCATTCCAACCCTAACTCTAACCCTTACCCTATCACAAACCCTACCTTAACACTAGCCTTAAACCTAAATCTAATTGCCCAAAGATAGGAAACCTTGCTTAGGGCCCACTTTTCCAACCCTGAGAAGGCCATTAAACTGGGTAATCTCTCAGGTCAACAAAATTCCCTAACCCTAACCCTAGCACTAGCACTAACCCTAACTCTAATCCTAACCCTAATCTTAACCCTAACCTTCACCTTAGCCTTAGACCTAGCCTTAACTTTAACCTTGACCATAAATCTAACTTTAACTCCAACCCTTTCTGTTATTGTAACCCTAAAAGTAGCATAACACTAACCCTGACCCCAACCCTAGTCCTGAGAACATCCCTTTTATTCTAACTCTAACCCTAACCCTAACCATTAACCTAACCCTAACTCCAACCCTAACCGTTATTTTAATCCTAAAACTAGCATGACCCAAGCCCTAACCCCAACTCTAGTCCTACAAACAACCCTTTCATTCTAACTCTAACCCTGAACCTAACCCTATCCCAAACTCTAACACTAAAGCTAACTTAAACCTAGCCCTAAACCTAACCATAACCCTAACCCTAACTCTAATTCTAACCCTAATCCTAATCCTAACGCTTGATTTAGCCCTAACCTTAACTCTCACTCTGACCTTTGCCCTACCCATAGGACAAATCCTAACCCTAACCCTAAACCTAAAATTAACCCTAGGCGAGAGCCTCACCTAAGAATTAAACCTATCCCAAACTTAACCCTAAACCCAACCCTAGCCTGTACACCAACCCTAGGCTTAACCCTAAATTTAACCCTAAACTTAACCCTAAACTAAACTCTAACCCTAACCCTAACCCCCACTGTAACCCTAAAAATAACTCCTCGGAGTGACAGAAGCAGGTCTGGAGTTTGGACTCTTTGAATCCTGAGAATGCCTTTCGCAGGCAGCAAATTGTCCTAAACCTAATCCTAGCTCTAACCCTAACCTCAGCCCTAACGCTAGCACTATTCTTAACCTGAGACTTAGCCCTAACCCTAAACCAAATCGTTGCCCCAGTCCTATCCCTAAACCTACAACCAACACCAACCCAAGCCCTATCATGAACCCTAAACCTAATCCTAAACCTACACCAAAACTTAAATCTAAGCCTACTTATCACACTAGACTTAACCCTAACCCTAAACCTACATAACCTTAACCATAGACCTAACACTACAACTAATCCAAACCCTAGCCCTAAATTTAACCCTAATCCTATAGCTAACCCTTACCCTAAACCTAAGCCTAACCTTAACCCAAAAGTAATAATGATCCTAACCTTAACCCTGAATCTGGCCCTTGATTTAACTCTAAACTTTAACCTAGCCCTTGCTTTACTAATAGCACTAACATTAACTCTCATACTAACCCTTGGCCAAGGCCTAATTCCAGACTCAACCCTAATCCAAACCCTAACTCCAACCCTAATGCAAACCCTAGCACAACAGAAACACTAACTCTAGCCCTAAACTTACCCCTAAACCTAACCCTCACCCTCACTCTAACCCTTGCCATACCAATGAACCTAACACTAACCCAATGCACAGCCTCATCCAAGACCTACCCTTATCCCAAATCTTAGCCCTAGCCCTAAACCTAACCTGGACATTAACCTAACCTTAATCTCAACCCTAACCTAACCCTAGCTCTAACCTTAATCCCCACTCTAACCCTAAAGGTAACACCCTTCTGATCGCTATCTACATTCACTCCTTTGGTGAACTCATTCGCTCCCATGGCTTCAACTATCATCACCACGCTGATGATACCCAAATCTACATCCGCACCTCTGCTCTCTCTCTCCCTCCCTCCAGGCTCATATCTCCTTCTCCCTTTGGACATCTCCATCTAGATGTCTTCCGGCCATCTAAAACTCAATATGTCCAAGACTGAACTCCTTATCTTCCATCCCAAACCCTGTCCTCTCCCAGTCTTTTCCATCACTGTAGGCAGCACTACCATCTTTCCCTTCTCACAAGCCCACAACCTTGGTGTCATCCTCGACTCTGCTCTCTTGTTCACCTCACACATCCAATCCATCACCGAAACTGCCAGTCTCACCTCCACAACATCGCCAAGATCCGCCCTTTCCTCTCCATCCAAACCACTACCCTGCTGGTTTAATCTTTCATCCTATCCCGGCTGGATTACTGCATCAGCCTCCTCTCTTATATCACATCCTCCTGTCTCTACCCACTTCAGTCTATACTTCATGCTGCTGCCCGGATTATCTTTGTATAGGAACTCTCTGGGCATGTTCCTCCCCTCCTCAAAAATCTCCAGAGGCTGCCAGTCAACCTACGCATCAAGCAAAAACTCCTCACTCATGACTTCAAGGTTCTCCATTACCTCGCCCCCTCCTACCTCACCTCCCTTCTCTTCTTCTACAGCCCAGCCCGCACCCTCTGCTCTTCTGCCGCTAACCTCCTCACTGTACCTCGTTCTCGACTGTCCCGCTGTCGACCCCCGGCCCACGTCCTCCCCCTGTCCTGGAATGCCCTCCCTCCGCACATCCGCCAAGCTAGCTCTCTTCCTCCCTTCAAAGCCCTACTGAGAGCTCACCTCCTCCAGGAGGCTTTCCCAGACTGAGCTCCCTTTTTCCTCTCCTCCTCCCTATCCCCCACGCCCTACGTCCTTCCCCTCCCCACAGCACCTGTATATATGTTGGCACAGATTTATTACTCTATTCATTTTGTTAATGATGTGCATCTAGCTTTATTTCTATTTGTTCTGACGACTTGACACCTGTCCCCATGTTTTGTTTTGTAGTCTGTCTCTGCCTTCTAGACTGTGAGCCCGTTATTGGGTAGGGGCCGTCTCTATAGGTTGCCAACTTGTACTTCCCAAGCGCTTAGTTCAGTGCTCTGCACACAGTAAGCATTCAATAAATACGATTGAATGAATGAATGAAATGTGAGCCTGTTGTTGGGTAAGGACTGTCTCTATATGTTGCCGATTTGTACTTCCCACGCTCTTATTGCAGTGCTCTGCACACAGTAAGCACTCAGTGAATACGAATTGATGAATGAATGAATGAATGGAAGTGAAGTGGCAGAGCTGGAATTAGAACCCAGGCCCCCTGACTCCAAGGTCCAGGTTCTTTCTACTAGCTTCTTTGAAATCACTGGGAATTTCACAGTGTTTGAAGATCATCTTACCAATGTTTGGGGAATCTGTGTGATTTTTGTCCTCAGTGGGACCAGCTGAGGAAGGGTCGAATTGCCCAGTCTTCCGTGGTCTGGACTCAAACTCCAGGTAGGACCCAACCCCCCCTGAATGTTTCGATGACACTTCATTGAGGCGAGCATCAAAAATGTGACTTTGGGCAGGTCACTTCACTTCTTTGGCCCTCAGTTCCCTCATCTTTAAAATGGGGATTAAGACCGTGAGCCCCCTGTGGTACAAACCTTGTCCAAACTAGCTAGCTTGTATCTACTCCAGCACTGAGTTCAGTTCCTGACACATAGGAAGCCCTTAACTAGACTGCAAGCTCGTTGAGGGCAGGGAATGTGTCTGTTTACTGTTATATTTTACTCTCCCAAGCTCTTAGTACAGTGCTCTGCATACAGTAAGCGTTCAATAAATACGATTGACTGACTAATAAATACCACTGGAAAAAAAGCCACATTTTTTGATTCTCTGACAATATCAAATTGGACTACTGGATTACTAACAACTGTGTCTGAGATGGGCCAGTGGCTTTGGGAAACTTATTTTTCTGAAGGTAAGTATATCATTAAATAAGTCAGCACATTTGGAGAAACTGTGCGTACTTCTCAATTCATCCTTCCTCACCGGCCTCCAAAATGGTCATTTTCACATATTACATCTTACAAAGACCTGATGAAACTGGTGTAATTGACAGCCTAATTAGAAATCATAGAATGGCATAGGTGCTGTTTGTACTCTATTTACACTTTTTATTGTAAATTACCTATGCAACTCTTTTATAAAACAGCAAAATGTCCCGATTTATCACATGACAGATTAAATCCAAAATGACACCAAAAGGGCATGAAATAGGATGTGATCTTTTCCTCTCCTCTTCAGATCTATATGGGCAGCAGGCCAGTCATCACGTACTGGGAGTTAAAGAGTGAGTATATTCTTTTATTAGAAAGGATTGGAGTGACCTTTTCTCTCGGAGGTTAATATTTCTGTCTGCAACCAAGGGTCCCTGCAGACAATCGAGAATTTTTATCTGCAATACGGAACTGAGGGTGGTCACCATCAATTGATAAATGATATTTATTGAGAGCCTACTGTGTGCAGAGCACTGTTCTGAGCGCTTGAGAGAGTACAATATAGCAGAGTTGGTAGAAACGATCCCGGCCTACAATGCGCTTGCAATTTAGAGGGGGAGATGCTCAGTCTCTTTTGCAGGCTCCTCCTCCCCCTCCCATCCCTTTACTGTAGGGGTTCCTCAAGGTTCATTTCTTGGTCCCCTTCTGTTTTCGATCTACACTCACTCCCTTGGTGACCTCCTTCGCTCCCACGGCTTCACCTACCATCTCTACGCTGATGACACCCAAATCTACATCTCTGCCCCTGCTCTCTCTGCCTCCCTCCAGGCTCGCATCTCCTCCTGTCTTCAGGACATCTCCATCTGGATGCCTGCCCGCCAGCTAAAACTCAACATGTCCAAGACTGAACTCCGTGTTTTCTCTCCCAAACCCTGTCCTCTCCTTGACTTTCCCATCACTGCTGACGGCACTACCACCCTTCCCATCCCACAAACCCGCAAACCTGGTGTCATCCTCGACTCCGCTCTCTCATTCACCCCTCACATCCAAGCCGTCACCAAACCCTGCCGGTCTCACCTCCGCAACATTGCCAAGATCCGCCCTTTCCTCTCCATCCAAACCGCTACCCTGTTTGTTCAAGCTCTCATTCTATCCCGTCTGGATTACTGTATCAGCCTCTTCTCCGGTCTCCCATCCTCCTGTCTCTCTCCACTTCAATCCATAATTCACTCCGCTGCCCGGACTGTCTTTGTCCAGAAACGCTCTGGGCATGTTACTCCCCTCCTCAAAAATCTCCAGTGGCTAACAATCAACCTACGCATCAGGCAGAAACTCCTCACCCTCGGCTTCAAGTCTCTCCATCACCTCGCCACCTCCTACCTCACCTCCCTTCTCTCCTTCTACAGCCCAACCTGCACCCTCCGCCCCTCTGCCGCTAATCCCCTCACCGTGCCTCGTTCTCGCCTGTCCTGCCGTCGACCCCCGGCCCACGTCATCCCCCTGGCCTGGAATGCCCTCCCTCTGCACATCCGCCAAGCTAGCTCTCTTCCTCCCTTCAAAGCCCTACTGAGAACTCACCTCCTCCAGGAGGCCTTCCCAGACTGAGCCCCTTTCTTACTCTCCGCCTTCTCCCCCTCCTCATCCCCCCTGCCGTACCTCCTTCCCGTCCCCACAGCACCTGTATATATGTATATATGTTTGTACGTATTTATTACTCTATTTATTTATTTACTTTATTTGTACATGTTTATTCTATTTATTTCATTTTGGTAATACGTTTTGTTTTGTTCTCTGTCTCCCCCTTCTAGACTGTGAGCCCACTGTTGGGTAGGGGCCGTCTCTATATGTTGCCAACTTGTACTTCCCAAGCGATTAGTACAGTGCTCTGCACACAGTAAGCGCTCAATAAATACGATTGAATAAATTACAGACAGAGTTGTGGCCTAGTGGACAGAGCCCGGGCCCTGGAGTCAGAAGGATATGGGTTTTAATCGCCATTTGTGTGTTGGGAGACCTTGGGCTGGTCACTTCCCTTTTCTCTGCCTCAGTTACCTCAACCAGAAAATGGCAATTAAGTCTGGGGGCCCCATGTGAGGCAAGGTCTATGTCCAAACGGATTGGCTTGTGCCTACCCCAGCACTTAGAACAATGTCTAGCCCACATTAAGAGCTTAACAAATTCCATAAAAAAGGCGGGGGGTAGCGTGGAGGAGGAAATGGCAGAGTAAACATATGTCCATAATGGCTGCGGTGGGGTGAGTATCGGCACTTAGAACAGTGCTTGGCATACAGTAAGCACTTAACAAATACCATCAATAATGTTATCAAAATGCCTAAAGGGAACCTAGGTTTATTTTCCTAGACCTTTGGCTGGCAATAATTACCGAGTAATCAATCAGTCAATCGTATTTATGGAACACTCACTGTGCGGAGAGCACTGTACTAAGCATTTGGGAGAGTTCAGTGCAACAGTATGAGTAGACCCATTCCCTGCCCGCAACGAGTTTATTCATTCATTCATTCAATCATATTTACTGAGCGCTTACTGTGTGCAGAGCACTGTACTAAGGGCTTGGGAAGTACAAATCAGCAACATATAGAGACGGTACCTACCAAACAACGAGCTCACAGTCTAGAAGGGGGAGACCGACGTGAATACAAATCGATAAATGACAGATATGGCCATTCATGCTGTGGGGCTGTGGGTGGGGTGAAAAAAGGGAGCAAATCCAAGTACAACCAGAGGTAGAAATCGAACCCAGATAGAGCAAGAAAAAGAATCTGACTTCGTACTTCTGATGGAACTGAAGTTCCGGAGGACTATGGGCTCCAAGCTTCAGCATGGCTGAGGGACCTGGATTCGCCCCAACACCACCTCTGACTTGAATGATTTCATCTGTGATCTGAGCAAGGAAAGTAGAACAGCTTCAAGTGACGAGCGCTCAATAAATATAATTAAATGAATGAATGAAGGATGAAGCACAGTCTCAAAGACTGTGGCTTATTTTGTCAGTGACTGCAGTGACCGAGACCTGGTAGATGGGCAACGATATAGAGTGAGGGAAGGGATATAGGGAGGGCTACAAAATCCTGCATTATCAATGAATCACATTTTTAATTATTATTATTAATAGTAGTAATGATCATAATACCTGTGGTAATTGTTAAGCACTTACTATGTGTCAGACACTGTACTAAGGGCTGGGATGGAAATAAGCAAATCGGGTTGGACACAGTCCCTGTCCCGCATAGGGCTCACAGTCTTAGTCCCCGTTTTACAGATGAGGTTAATGAAGCAGTGAGAAATGAAGTGACTTGCCTAAGGGCACCCGGAAGGCGAGTGGCGGACCCGGGATTAGAACCCATGACCTTCTGGCTTCCAGCACTGTGCTTTATCCATTATTACTCCATGCCTCTTACTGTGGGCAGAGCACCTGGGTTAGCTATGAGCTCGCTGTGGGCAGGGATCGTCACTCTTTATTGTACTGCTGTGTAATTTTCCAAGCACTTGGTACAGTGCTCTGCACACAGTAAGTGCATGATAAAGACGATTGAATGAATGAATACAGTTGAACAGAGTTACTAGACACGTTTCCTGCCCACAGTGAGCTTACAGTCTAGAGGGGGAAACAGACACTATTATGAATGAATAAATTACAGGTATGGACTCAAGTGCTCCGGGGCTGAGGGAGGAGAGAATAAAGGGAGTCAAGCAGGGTTGCCAGGAGGGAGTGGAAATGAGGAAATGAGGGCTTAGTTGGGGAAGGCTTCTTAGAAGAGATGTGTCTTTAGTAAGGCTTCGCAGAAGAGGAAAGTGATCATCTATCAGATATACTAATGATGATAACAATCATAATGATGGTATGTGGTAAGTGCTTACTATGTGCCAAGCGCTGGGTAGATACAAGATTATCAGGTTGTCCCACGTGGGGCTCACACTCTTAGTCCCAATTTTACAGATGAGGGAACTGAGAAACAGAGAAGTTAAGTAACTTGCCCAAAGTCAACCAGCTGACAAGTGGTCTGCACACAATAAGCGCTCAATAAATATGATTGAATGCACTGAATGAATGGTAGAGTCGGGATTCGAACCCACGACCTCTCATTCCCAAGCTCGTGCTTTTCCACTAAACCATGCTACTTCTGAAAGAGGGAGGGCATTCCAGGCCAGAAGCAGGACGTGGGCGAGATGTCAGTGGTGAGGTAGACGAGAGTGAGGTACAGTGAGAAGATTGGCATTAGAGGAGCCAAGTGTGAGTACTGAGTTGTAGTGGGAGAGCATTGAGGTGAGGTAGGATGGTAGACAAGCAGCAAGTAAGATGGAAGATGGTCCCAGGACATTCTCTAGGAGATCATCTTTGGGGAAGGAAAGTGTGGGAGGAATTCTTGGAATCTTTTAAGAGGGATTGCTCTCTTGGACGAATTTACTCCAACAGTTCTGGAGGCTGCCAAGGTGGCTGGTGTGGGCGTAGTGACTGAGTTTGGGGGAACCTGAAAAGCTTCTCCTGAAGCCATGCACCCTACTATTCTTGTTGCAGTAATGACTGTCCTCTCTTCTCTGGTCCCTGGGTTTTTATTTTTCATGGGCTCCCATCTGTCTGTCACCGGTGCCCCCAGGGCATCAAGGACTGTCGTCTCATTCAGTTATTTATTATCAGTGCTTGACACAGTGCCTTTATGATATCATTCACTAAGCGCTTTCTATGTATTAAATACTGTTCTAAGCCCTGGGGGAGCTACAAGTTAGGCAGTCCAGATACAGTCTCAGTCTCACATGGGGCTCACAGGCAAGTAGGAGGGAGAACAAGTACTGAATCTCTATTTCTAAGCCTGGACTAAGCGATAGAGCATGGACCTGGGAGTCCTGGGAGTCCTTCTGACTGGATTTGAATCCTAACTCCGCCACTTGTCTGTTGGGTGACCCCGGTCAAGTCACTTCACTTCTCCGGGCCTTAGTTCCCTCATCCGTAAAATAGGGATTAAGACCTTGAGCTCCATAAGAGGGACACAGACTGTGGCCAACCCTATTTGCCTGGAACAGATACAGGGATATCTGCTCCAGCGTTTAGGTACAGGGCCTGGCACATAGTAAGCACTTCACAAATGCCACAATTATTGTGGTTATTATTATTATTATTTTGCAGTTGAGGAAACTGAGGCTTAGTTACTTGCTCAGGGTCACACAGCAGGCTAACGGTGGAACTGGGATTGGATTAGAACCCAGGTCCATGCTTTATCCACTGGGTCACACAGCCTCCCAGTGCTTGGCACATAGTAAGGGCTTAATCATTTCTACTGCTACTACTGAGAAGCATCAAAGCCTAGTGGCTAGAGCCCAGGCCGGGGAGTCAGAAGGACCAGGGTTCCACTTGTCTGATGGGTGACCATGGACAAGTCACTTCTCTTCTCTGGGCATCAGTTACCTCATCTGTAAAACGGGAATCGAAACTGTGAGCCCCACATGGAACAGGGACCGTGTCCAACCTTCTATCTACCCCAGTGCTTAGTACAGTTCCTGGCACAGAGTAAACACTTAAGAAATACCACAACTATTATGTTTATCATTTTTATTATTATTATTTTGCAGTTGAAGAAAATGAGGCTCAGTGACTTGTTCATGATCACACAGCAGGCAAGCCGTGGACCAGGGATTGGAACCCAGGTTCCTTCTCTATCCACCTGGTCACACTGCCTCCCAGCGCCTGGCATACAGTAAGGACTCAAACAATATTATTGCTACTACTGGTAAGGAGAGTGAGGGTAGACCAGGAGGCCGGAAGACAGCAGGGACAGGTAGCCGTCGGATGGCAGGAGAGATGGGCATTGTGGGATTTCAAAGACGAGAAGGAACTGGGAGGGGAGAAGCCCACTGACCTCCCAATTGTTCCGGGAGACAAGAGCGGTGGAAAGACATGAGGCCCCCTTGGGGGAAGGCAGCAGGGCAGTCAGTGTCGTCAGGAGGGTGCCAAGTCTTGGTGAGAATACTAATGATAACTGTGGTATCTGTTAAGTGCCTACTATGTGCCAGGTACTGTACTAAGCACTGGGGTAGATAGGCGGACGGAAATGGTCCCACATGGGGCTCACGGTCTTAATCCCGATAACAATAATAATAATAATAGTGCTATTTGTTAAGCGCTTACCATGGTCCAGGTACTGCACTAAGTGCTGGAGTGGCTACAGAGAAATCAAGTTGGACACGGTACCTGTCCCACGTGGGGCTTCCGCTCTTAATCCCCGTTTTACATATGAGGGAACTGAGGCTCAGGGTAGTGAAGTGACTTACCCAAGATCACACAGCCAACAAGTGGCGAAACTGGGATTAGAACCCAGGTCCTTCTGACTCCCAGGCCCAGGCGCTATCCACTTGTCTGCTGTGTGACCTTGGGCAAGTCAGTTCCCTACTCTGGGCCTCAGTTCCCTCATCTATAAAATAGGGATCAATCAATCAATCAATCAATCAATCGTATTTATTGAGCGCTTACTGTGTGCAGAGCACTGTACTAAGCGCTTGGGAAGTACAAGTTGGCAACATATAGAGACAGTCCCTACCCAACAGTGGATCTCACAGTCTAAAAGAATGACATGACATGAGATGATGAGGAGGCAGGAGAGGGCAGGGGACAGGGTGAGGATGAAGGGAGGAGGTGCCCATGATGGAGTGGGGGGCTGCATTGGCCACAGCAACAAGGAGACCTTTGAGGGTAGGGCATCGTATGGCTGGGAGACAGGTCAGCTTGGCAGGCACCAATCAGAAATTGGATAATTGTATTTGGGCAGTGATTTCGGGAAGATCGGTTAGTCAAGAAGGAGATTTTTTTGCCCCATCATTATGTGCAAAGAAATGCCCCAAAGTCACAGGAGATGAGATCATTATAGTCCCACCCCGTGCACTGCTGTGCTCCTGAGCACCAGTAAAATCTCTCCAGCAGTAGCAGCGTGGCCTAGCAGGAAGAGAAGCAGCGTAATCTAGAGGATAAGAGCACAGGTGTGGGAATCAGAAAGACCTTGCCCTGTACTAGGCCCCGGGGTAGATACAAGCTAGCAGGTTGGACACAGTACATGTCCCACATGGGGCTCACAGTCTTAATCCCCCAATTACAGATAAGGTAACTGAGGCACAGAGAAGGTAAGTGACTTCCCCAAGGTCCCACAGCAGACCTGTGGCAGAGCCATGACTAGAACCCAGGTCCTTCTGACTCCCAGGCCCCTGCTCCATCAACTAGGCCATTCAGCTTCTCCATTATTAGTCGGGCAGATAATATTAGTTATTATTAATGCCATCTCTGATTCTAGGCTGTAAACTCATTCACTAGACTGTGAGCTCGTTATAAGCAGAAAACCCTGTCTGCTAATTCTGTTGTACTTTCCCAAGTGCTCAGTACAGTACTCTGTACATAGAAAGTGCTTAATAACTACCACTGATGGATTGACAGTACGATCTAGATACCTCCCCCATGACCTTGGAGGGGAGGATTCTGCATAGAATAAACTTATCCTGGAGACCCCTGGCTTGGGTTGGGTTTGGGTCGGACCAAGCCACTGGGAACAGTTCTTCTCCCCGGGCGCCGGGTTGAGATTCACGCGGTAGAACCAAGACCTACCGGCAGGTGGCGCCCGAGGCTAGGGAAGGGCCAGCAAGGCTCAATCTTAGCGAGTTCCTCCACAATACAAGAAGGATCAATAGATCGATCAATCAGGCGTATTCATTCATTAATTCATTCAATCGTATTTATTGAGCGATTACTGTGTGCAGAGCACTGTACTAAGCGCTTGGGAAGTACAAGTTGGCAACATACAGAGACGGTCCCTTCCCAACAACGGGCTCACTTCATTGAACGCTTCCAGTGTGCAGAGCACTGTGCTAAGCACTTGGGAGAGGTACAATACAACAGAGTTGTAAACACGTTCCCTGCCCACAATGAGCTTATAGTCAAGAGAGGGAGTCAGTCAGTCAATGGTATTTATTGAGCATTTACTGTGCAAAACACTGTACTAAGCTCTTAGGAGGGGACAATGCAACCAAATTGATAGACACGGTCCCTGACCACAAAGAGCTTACAGTCTAGAGGGGGAGACAGATATTGAAGTAAATTACGGATATACACGTAATCAATCAATCCAGCAATGGAATTCATTGAGCGCTTCCCGTATGCAGAACACCACACTAAGCCCTCCAGAGAGGACCATACAACAGAATTAGCAGACACATTCCCTGCCCAAAATGAGCCTACAATCTAGAGGGAGAGACAGACATCAATATAAAGAAATAACTCAGAATACTCAATTTTTAAAAATTCTGTGGGAATGAGGGTGGGGACGAATAAAGTCCTCTAGACTGTAAGCTGGGTCGTGAATTTTTGAATCACAGTTTTGCCTGAATTTGAACATGGCCCGCCCAAATGATGAGTCAAGGGTTGAGGAGTCAGAGGCAGGGGAATGGCAAATAATAGTAATAATGATGACATTTATTGAGCACTTACTATGTGAACAGTACTATTTTAAGTGCTGGAGAGGTTACAAGGTGATCGGGTTGTCCCACGGGGACAACACAGTCTTAATACCCATTTTACAGATAAGGTAACCGAGGCCCAGAGAAGTGAAATGACTTGCCCAAAGTCACACAGATGAAAATTGGTGGAGCCGGTATTTGAACCCATGACCTCTGACTCCAAAGTCCGTGCTCTTTCCACTGAGCAACACTGCTTCTCTCTCCCCCCTCCTCCTCCGATGGGGTTTTGGGAATCGAACAGTCCGGCTTGCCAGGGTGATGCTGGTTTGGAAATGCCCAGATAGAGTCCAGACCTGGGAGTCAGAAGGACGTGGGTTCTAATCCCGGAACTGCCACTTGTCTGTGGCCGTCTGACCTTAGGTGAGTCACTTCACTTCTCTGGGCCTCAGTTCCCTCATCTGGAAAATGGGGATGAAGACTGTGAGCCCCCTGTGGGACGGGGACTGTATCCAACCTGATTAGCTTGGATCTATCCCACAGTGCCTGGAATAGTCCATGATCAACTTTGTATCTACCTCATTGCCTAGTACATTGCCTGGCTCAGAGCAACTGTTTAGCAAATATCAGTGAAAACTAAAAACAAAAAGGAAAAGGGCAGAGAACCGGTGAAAGTGACTGCACCACCCAGCTTCTGGCTTCTCAGCCGCGGAGAGAGAGGTCTGTCTCTCTGCAGTGTGCAGTTGGAGCCTCTCCCATCACCGGATTCGATTGTTATTGCCCTTAGGCATTTCGCTTTCTGGGATTGCAGGTGAGCCGAACCTATCGTCGCCAAGTTTGTGGACACCACCACTGCGCCCCGCGGAGGTCCGGGTGAGACGTCTTCTAAGAGCAGAAGACAATGGGGCTGCAAATGGCCCGGAAGAAGCTGGAGGTGATGTTCGACCAACAGCAGAATTGAAAGGCTGGGGCAAATGCCCATGGCGGCCGCTGTTCACCGTTCTGGGCAAGGTTAACCAAGCCCACCAAGGCCGAGGGCACCGTCCGAGGGGATGCCCACGCTGCTCTCAGCCCCTACCTGGCTGCTCGCTGGTCTCCGAAGGTCAGGAAGTCAGGGGGAACGCCCGGGCCGGGCTGGCCCCTTAAGGCCCTGGACAACGGAACTGATCATCCCGCAGGAGTAAATTTTCAAGACCCCATAGTGGCAGAGATCTCAGTGCTCCTGGGTTGAGGGCTTAACAGAAGCAGGATCCTTTGTCCTTCTCTGTAGGTTCAGAAAGGCTTTCTTTCTATGATACTGACTATTGTGATTTGTTAATAATAATAAAAATAACAATGGTATTTGCTAAGTGCTTATTATGTACCAGGCGCTATATTGAGCAAAGAAATAGATGCTAGTATAGTACAGCAGTCTAAGAGGGAGGGAGAACAGGTTTTTGGTTTTTTTATGGTATTTGTTAAGAGCTTACTATGTGCCAGGCACTGAAAGAAGCCAGGGGTAGATACAAAGCAATCAGGTTGGACGCACTCCCTGTCCTACATGGGGCTCACAGTCTTAATCCACATTTTACAGATAAGGAAACTGAGATACAGAGAAGTGACTTGCTCAAGGTCACCCAGCAGCTGAGTGGCAGAACCTGGCCTGGAACCCAAGTCCTTCGGTCTCCCAGGGCTGGGCGCTAGCCACTAGGCAACACTGCTCCCTCTTTCTTCCAGGGGGAGATAGGCTGGAACTGGGTGGGACTAGCACCTTAGGATGGCAGGAATCAGTTCTAGCCTCTGGACTGGAAACTTGTTGTGGGCAGGGAATGTGTCTATTATATTATTGCGTTGTACTTTACCAAATGTTTAGTACACTGCCCTGCCCACAGTACCGTGCAGGACTCATCAGCAGGGAGTCCTGAAGGGCACCAGTCTCCCCGACAGCTCAAAAATCCGGGCACCGCGGTTCTCCAGTTCCAGTTCTGGCTCCAGGTTCTGACATCTCGGCGGGTTGCAGGTACCTGACAGAGACTTGCATTTCAAGTGTAGTAATAATAATAAAGACGCAGCATGGCTTAGTAGAAAGAGCACGGGCTAGGGAGTCAGAGGATGTGGGTTCTGATCCCGCCTCCGCCAACTTTCTGCTCTGCTCTGTGGTCTGCTCATGGTTAAGTGCTTAACAAGTACCAAAGTTATTGTTGTTGTTGTTATTATTATTATTGTTATAATTATCTTCAGAGAAGTTCAGAGAAGGGCACTCTGCTGTCTGGGAATTTCCACCGTTCCTCCCAGAATCCCCAGGGCCTGCACAGAAACCATCCTTTCCCACATCCTTGAGATCATCCAATTTCAGCTCAGCAAGGTCCACATTTGGCTGGGAAACTCATTCTGAGCTGGTCACTCCCAGCCAACCGGGCAAGGCACCTACCCGCATTCCTCACAGGAGTGCCAGAAAAAGAAACGCCCGCTTCATCTGAGAAAGAGTGACTTTGGGTCAGTAGCAGACTGGGAGTCCGAAGGTCATGGGTTCCAATCTCGGCTCCACAACGTGTATGCTCTGTGGCCTTGGGCGATTCACTTTACTTCTCTGTGCCTTAGTTACCCCATCTGTAAAATGGGGATTGAGACTGTGAGTCCCGTGCTCTTTCTCCCTCCCTCCAGGCTCGCATCTCCTGCTGCCTTCAGGACATCTCCATCTGGATGTCTGCCTGCCACTTAAAACTCAACATGTCCAAGACTGAACTCCTTGTCTTCCCTCCCATACCCTGCCCTCTCCCTAACATTCCCATCACTGTTCACATCACTACCAACCTTCCCGTCTCACAAGCACGCAACCTTGGTGTCATCCTCGACTCCGCTCTCTCATTCACCCCTCACATCCAAGCCGTCACCAAAACCTGGCGGTCTCAACTCCGCAACATTGCCATGATCCGCCCTTTCCTCTCCATTCAAACCGCTACCCTGCTCGTTCAAGCTCTCATCCTATCCCGTCTGGGCTACTGTAGCAGCCTCCTCTCCGATCTCCCATCCTCCTTCCTGTCTCTCCCCACTTCAATCCATACTTCACGCCGCTGCCCGGATTGTCTTTGTCCAGAAACGCTCTGGGCATGTTAATCCCCTCCTCAAAAATCTCCAGTGGCTACCAATCAACCTACGCGTCAGGCAGAAACTCCTCACCCTCGGCTTCAAGGCTCTCCATCACCTCGCTCCCTCCTACCTCACCTCCCTTTTCTCCTTCAACAGCCCAGCACACACCCTCTGCTGCTCTGCCGCTAATCTCCTCACCGTTCTTCGTTCTCGCCTGTACTGCCGTCGACCCCCGGCCCACATCATTCCCCTGGCCTGGAATGCCCTCCCTCCCCACATCCGCCAAGCTAGGTCTCTTCTTCCCTTCAAGGCCCTACTGAGAGCTCACCTCCTCCAGGAGGCTTCCCAGACAGAGCCCCCTCCTTCCTCTCCCCCTCCTTCTCCTCTTCAACCCCCCGCCTTACCTCCTTCCCTTCCCCACAGTACCTGTATATTTGTGTGTACGTATTTATTACTCTATTTATTTATTTTACTTGTACATATCTATTCTATTTATATTATCTTGTTAATATGTTTTGTTTTGCTCTCTGTCTCCCCCTTCTAGACTGTGAGCCCACTGTTGGATGGGGCTGTCTCTATATGTTGCCAACGTGTACTTCCCAAGAGCTTAGTACAGTGCTCTGCACACAGTAATAACTCAATGAATACGATTGATTGATTGATTGATTGACCGGCATCTGAGGGTTCAGGGTTCAAGTCCCTGTGCGGGCGCCATTTGTTGCCATCTGCCTCCACGCGTCCAGCGCAGCGGGGAGACGGGCACGTGCAATGGAAGAACGCAGGCCAGGCGAGTCTTAAGGTGGTCAAGGAGACTGTTTATTCAGCACACTGTGGAGGATTTTATACAGTGATGAGCCTCAAGGGAGTTGGTGACAGGCGGATGACTGCAAGCTTATCAGCAAGGCTGAGCTTATCAGCAAGGCTGAGCTTATCAGCGAGACTGAGCTCATCAGCAAGACTGAGCTCATCGGCAAGGCTGAGCGTATCAGCAAGGCTGAGCTCATGCCTAGATCGGCACGTTCCCAAGGCAATTCTCAGAACAGCGCCAAGTTATTTATCTAGCAGCCTGACTTCCTTCATTGTTCCTTGTAGGTCTTCCTGTGAGCACGGAAGGCCGGGTGGCCTGGCTTACTACCTAGGTCCAGATGTTAGGTCTGCCACACCGGGATAGCATCCATCTCAATTTTCTTGTATCCACCCCAGCGCTTACTACAATCTATCAATCAGTCAATCAATCAATCGAATTTATTGAGCGCTTACTGTGTGCAGAGCACTGTACTAAGTGCTTGGGAAGTACAAGGTGGCAACATATAGAGACAGTCCCTACCCAACAGTGGGCTCACAGTCTAGAAGGGGGAGACAGAGAACAAAACCAAACATATTAACAAAATAAAATAAATAGAATAGATATGTACAAGTAAAATAAATAAATAAATAGAGTAATAAATATGTACAAACATATATACATATATACAGGTGCTGTCGGGAAGGGAACGAGGTAAGACAGTGGGGATGGAGAGGGGGAGGAGGGGGAGAAGAAGGAGGGGGCTCAGTTTGGGAAGGCCTCCTGGAGGAGGTGAGCTCTCAGTAGGGCCTTGAAGGGAGGAAGAGAGCTAGCTTGGCGGATGTGGGGAGGGAGGGCATTCCAGGGTAGGGGGATGATGCGGGCCGGGGGCCGACAGCAGGACAGGGGAGAACGAGGCATGGTGAGGTGATTATCTCCAGGGGAGCGGAGGGTGCGGGCTGGGCTGTAGGAGGAGAGAGGGGAGATGAAGTAGGAGGGGGCGAGGTGATGGAGCGCCTTGAAGCCGAGGGTGAGGAGTTTCTGCCTGATTCTCAGATTGATTGGTAGCCACTGGAGCTTTTTGAAGAGGGGAGTAACATGCCCAGAGCGTTCCTGGGCAAAGACAATCCGGACAGCGGCATGGAGTATGGATTGAAGTTGGGAGAGACACGAGGACGGGAGATCAGAGAGGAGGAGGATGCAGTAGTCCAGACGGGATAGGACGAGAGCTTGAACGAGCAGGGTAGCGGTTTGGATGGAGAGGAAAGGGCAGATCTTGGCAATGTTGCGGGAGCTGAGACCGGCAGGGTTTGGTGACGGCTTGAATGTGAGGGGTGAATGAGAGAGCGGAGTCCAGGATGACACCAAGGGTGCGGGCTTGTGAGACGGGAAGGATGGTAGTGCTGTCAACAATGATGGGAAAGTCAGGGAGAGGGCAGGGTTTGGGAGGGAAGACCAGGCGTTCAGTTTCGGACATGTTGAGTTTTAGGTGGCAGGCAGACATCCAGATGGAGATGTCCTGAAGGCAGCAGGAGATGCGAGCCTGGAGGGAGGGGGAGATAGCAGGGGCAGAGATGTAGATCTGGGTGTCATCAGCGTAGAGATGATAGTTGAAGCCGTGGGAGAAAATGAGGTCACCAAGGGAGTGAGTATAGATAGAGAACAGAAAGGAACCAAGACTTGAACCTTGGGGAACCCCCACAGTAAGGGGATGGGAGGGGGAGGAGTAGCCTGCAAAAGAGACTGAGAATGAACGACCGGAGAGATAAGAGGAGAACCAGGAGTGGACGGAGTCTGTGAAGCTAAGGTTGGATAGCCTGTTGAGGAGAAGCGGGTGCTCCACAGTGTCGAAGGCAGCTGAGAGGTCGAGGAGGATTAGGATAGAGTATGAGCTGTTGGATTTGGCAAGCAAGAGGTCATTGGTGATCTTTGAGAGGGCAGTGTCCATGGAATGTAGGGGACGGAAGCCAGACTGGAGGGGGTCGAGGAGAGAGTTGGTGTTGAGGAATTCGAGGCAGCGCGTGTAGACGACTCGTTTAAGGAGTTTGGAAATGAATGGTAGGAGGGAGATAGGCGCGAAAACTACAAGGTGAGGTGGGGTCAAGAGAGCGTTTTTTTAGGATGGGAGAGACATGGGCATGTTTGAAGGCAGAGGGGAAGGAACCTTTGTTGAGTGAGCTGTTGAAGATGGAAGTTAAGGAGGGGAGAAGGGATGGAGCGAGAGATTTCATGAGATGAGAGGGAATGGGATCAGAAGCACAGGTGGCCGGAGTAGCACTTGAGAGGAGGGAGGAGAACTCCTCTGAGGATACTGCTGGGAAGGATGGGAGAGTATCAGAGAGTGTTGAGAGCCAGAGGGTTGGAGAAGGGGGGGAGTGACTTTGGGGAGGTAGGACCTGATGGATTTAATTTTATTAATGAAGTAGGAGGGCAGATCTTTGGGGGTGAGGGAAGGAGGAGGGGGAGGAACCGGGGTCCTGAGAAGGGAGTTGAATGTACGGAAGAGCTGACGGGGATGATGGGCATGGGTGTCAATAAGGGAGGAGAAATACTTTTGTCTGGAAGAGGGGAGGGCTGAGTTAAGGCAGGAAAGGATAAACTTGAAGTGAACGAGGTTGGCATGGTGTTTAGACTTTCGCCAGCAGCGTTCGGCAGCTCGAGCATAAAAGCGAAGGAGGCGGACAGTGGCAGTGATCCAGGGCTGTGGGTTAGTGGTACGAGAGCGGCGAAGGGAAAGGGGAGCGAGTGAGTCTAGCTGAGTAGAAAGGGTAGAGTTGAGAGCAGTAATCTGATCATCAAGACTGGGTAGAGAAGAGAGGGATGCGAGGTGGGGTGTGAGGCGCTCATAATGATGGATGGGGTCAAGAGAGTGGAGATCACTGTGAGGGAGTAATATGGATTTACAGGGGCAAGGAATGTGAGTGAGGAGGCAGGTGAGAAGATTATGATCAGAGAGAGGGATTTCAGAGTTGGTGAGGGTGGACACAGTGTGGCGGTAGGAGATGATGAGGTCGAGGGTATGACCAAATTGGTGAGTGGGTGAGGTGGGGTGGAGCAAGACGTTGGCAGTGTCAAGGAGAGATAGAAGGCGGGTGTCAGAGGAGTCATCAGGGATATCCCTGTGGATGTTGAAGTCTCCGAGGATCAGAGTGGGCATGGGAAAGGAGAGAAGGAAGGTGAGTAAGGGGTCAAAATTGTTAAATAAATTGGAGGTGGGGCCGGGGCGGGGGGGCGGTAGATGACGGCTACAAAATCTGGAGGGGGTGGTAGAGGCTAATAATGTGGGCTTCAAAGGAAGGGAAGGAAAGGGAAGGGGGAGGAGGGATAGTGCGAAAGCGACATTGGGGGGCGAGAAGGAAACCGACACCTCCTCCTTTTCTGGCGAGTCTGGAGGAGTGGGCGAAGAAGAAGCCTCCACTGGAGAGAGCAGCAGAAGAGACCGTGTTGTCCGGAGACAACCATGTTTTAGTTAGGACGAGGAGAAGTAGAGAGCTGGCAAGGAATAGGTCCAGGATGAAAGGAATCTTACTTAAAACGGAGCGGGGGTTCCAGAGGCCACACTTGGCAGTAGCTGTCGAGGGAGGGGAGGGAGGGGGAAGGCTGCGAGGGGTGGGGAGGGTTTGGATTGGGATGTGTTGGTGGGGGCCTGGGCGGGGAGAGTCGGAAGAGGGGTGGCGATGGGAAAGAAGAACTGGGATGGGGTGGGGGCGGGGAGGAGGAGAGGGAGGGGGCCGGGAGGGAGGAGTGGAGGATTGGCGCTGGTACAGAGGGATCCTTGTTAGGGGGTGAGGGGGAGTGGTCTTGATGGGGGAGAGGGAGGGAAAAAGCTGGGTGGGAGAGGGAAGGGGAAGGTGAGGAATGGGAATGGCAGTTGGGAGCAAGGGAACTGAAAGTTCATGGTGAGGTCCGCAGGTCGAGTGACAGTACAGCGGGAGGTTAACAATTGAGATGCAGAAGCGATAAAACAGTAGCAATGATATAAATAGGCGATGGCATCACGGGGTAGTTAACGATTAACATGCTTTGGCAATAATAAAATTGGCAGATAATGATGTCACAGAGAGCAGATACAAACTATTATGTGCTGGAGTAGGGTGGACCTTTTAAGGGGGTCAGGGAGCAGAGATACCTGGGGAGAGTAGTGAACAGACAACTAGCATGGGAGGGCTGAATATGTGCGAATGAGGTTGTCGTTAACGTAACTAAGTGATAACAAGGGCCTTTTTCTCAGGGGAGGGTGGCGGGGGGAGTCAATCAGGACCGGACCGGGAAAGGTGGTATGGCGGGGCACTTTCCGGAAGTTCGCTTAAGTCGGGGAGGGGTGGAAGCAGGAGGCGTCTATAAGGGGCTCTCTGAGGAGTGGAGCCTTCCGGGAGCAGCGGGGGCCACGCGGTGTGATGGCGGGCGGGCCTCTCCGGAACGGAGTCCCTGGCGTCTATGGCGGCGCTCTGAGGAGAGGACCCTTCAAACCCCCAGAGAAGCATACTCTCTCTCCACAGCCTGGCAGTACTTGGCATCTAGTAAGTGATGACAGCGGTTGTTCTGGATGGCCACCAAGGTCGCCGGGCGACTAAAGAATTAGCATGTGACTGCCGAAAGTTTTAAGAAAGTTTTATTGGTACGGCCAAAGACCGAATAGGGGGTAATGCACCCGGAGGGCTCATTTCCTTAAGGGAAAAGGCCCCGAGTATCCGATGCAATGAGCTTATATATTGCTGTTGCTGATCACAGAGATTGGTATATTTGAAAACAGAGGGGACTGGATTGGTGCAGATTTGTTACAGATTTGGTGCAGTGCTGGGCGAAGTCTATCTCCTTATTTGGTTTGGTTCCCTGACCCGGCCAGTGGGCTGCAGGGTCTAAGGCCCATAGCAAATATGGCAGCAGGACCTCGTACATTCAAACAGTATCTGCAACCTTTCCATGGTGTATGGGGTCCCCATCAGTAATCACTTCACAAATACCACATTATTATTATTATTATTATTATTATTATTATTATTATTATTATCATCATCATTATCATCATCATCATCATTATATAGGGCACTCACAGGGGCTCTGTCAGCAAGCCAAATTCTGAAACCTGCCACCCACCACCTCCCTGAGCAGCAAAAATAGGCAGGGAAGCTAGAGGCCTCCGTTTGCTTCCTCCACCCCTCCTCCTCCCCTTTCCCATCCCAGATCACAGCAGTTTTCTGGGGTCCTACTGGCTTCTGGTGAGGCGGGGGCGGGGTCCCCCTGGAGCCGGAAACCCTGGCTGCTGGGAAAGGTGTAGGTCTCGGTGAGTCTCAGGGCCACAGAAGTTCTATCTGAGAGGGGGAGAATTCAAGGGTGGGGCAAGGGCCCCCTATCCCAAACGCTCTACAAATACTTAAGCTTTAGTATAATCGATCGAGTCTACAGTCGATCGAGAGTACCTACTGAGAGCTTACTGTGTGCAGAGCACTGCACCAAACGCTTTGGAGAGGATGACTGAACCAATATAACAGACAAAGTCTCTGCCCATAATGAGCTTACAGTCTAGAATCTAATCCCGGGGGGCGCCTGAAGCTCCACCTGCTTTTGTCGAGAAGTAAGAGTCTGGGCCTGGGAGTCAGAAGGATCTGGGTTCTAATCACTACTCCACCACTTGTCTGCTGTGTAACTTCAGGCAAGTCACTTCACTTCTCTGGTCCTTCAGGTCCCTCATCTTGAAAATGGGTATTAAGACTATGAGCCCCACCCACGTGTAACAGAGACTGTGTCCAACCTGATTAGCTTGGATCTACCCCAGTGTCTGGCATATTAAGTGCTTAACATATAACACAATTATTATCATTATTATTCTTTTTAACAAATACCGATCAGTCGATCGTACATAAGTGCGTACTGCTTGCAGAGACTAACAATACAACCGACACATTCCCTGCCCACAGCGAACGTACAGTCTAGAGTCTAATAACCAAAGTTAGTGTACATGTTCTCCCTTCTACTTAGAATGTGAACCCCATGTGGACCATGGACAGTATCCAACTTGATTTGCTTGTATCCACCCCAGCACTTAGAACAGTGCATGATACAAAGTAAGGGCTTAGTAAATAGCACAATTATTAATAATTATTGTAATAATAATAATGGTATTTGTTAAGCACTTACTCTGTGCTACACACACTACTAATCGCTGGGGTATATATAAACAAATCAGGTTGAAGACCGTCCCTGTCCCACATGGGGTTCCCAGTCTCAATTCCCATTTTATAGAGAAGGTAACTAAGGCCCAGAAAAGTCAAGAGACTTGCCTCAGGTCATACTGCAGACAAGTGGCGGAGTAGCGATTAGAATCCACATCCTTCTGGCTCCCAGGTCCGAACTCTATCCACTAGGCTACTAGACAGCAGAAAAGTGGTGGAGCTGGCATTAGAACCCATGACCTTCTGACTCCCAGGACTGTGCTCTATACACTATAGCATGGTGCTTCAATTATCATTATTATTATTATCATTATTATTATTATTCCCTCTAACCTTTAAACTCCTTGTGGGCAGGAGTCGTGTCTGCCTACTCTATTGTAGTTTACTCTCCCAAACTCTCTTCCTGTCACAAGGGTGTCAAGACAGGAGATGACTTTTCCTTAAGCCTATTATCTATGAATTAATCAGCGATATTTTTGTGTGCAGTGCACCGTACTAAGTTCTTGGGACAACCTAATACAACAGAGTCAGAAGACACAGTCCCAGCCCACAATGAGCTCAGAGTCTAGAGGGGGGAGACAAACATGACAGTAATAAATTACAGTACGTGATCCGGGGCTGAGAGGTGAATAAAGGGAGCAAATCCAAGTGTGAGGGTGATGCAGAAGAGAGTGGGAGAAGAGGAAATGAGGTCTTAGTCAGGGAAGGCCTCTTGGAGAGGATGTGCATGTAGTAAAGCCGGGAAATAGACTAATTTGCAGGACTAAATCCTAACTGGGCTTTGTTGCCATAGTGATTTTCAACTGAACAAGAGTGTTCTTGTGTCACGTTTAATGTAATGAATTATGTAAAATGACAGGGGAACTTTAGAATTTTCACCACCGAACCTTGCCTGCTGTGTGACCTTGGACAAGCCACTTAACTTTTCTGGACCTCAATGTCCTCATCGGCAAAAGGGGGAGTAAATTCCTCTTCTCCCTCCCTCATGTACTGTGAGGCCAATGTGGGACGGGGACTGTGTCCTATCTGATGATGTTGTGTCTACACCAGTGCTTATTACACTCACTGCTTAGCATGTACTAAGCACTTAATAAAGAAGTTAGCATTACTATTACTACTACTACCATTATGATTATTAATAGTATTAATAATCATAATGGTATTTCTTAAGTGCTTACTAGGTGCCAAGCACTGTTCAAAGTGCCGGAGTAGATAAAAGTTAAGAAGCTTGGGCTCATTCTCTTAATCTCCATTTTCCAGATGAGGGAACTGAGGCCCAGAGAAGTAAAATGACTTGCCCAAGTTCTCACAGCAGATACGTGGCAGAATCGACATTAGAGCCCAGGTCTTTCTGTTTCCCAGGCCTAGGCTCTGGCTGTCTGGATCCCTGGAAGACCTTGGGGAGCTGGTGAGGGCAGAGGCTGTGGTGGGGGCAGGAAGGGGTCAGGATGGGCTGCCCAGTCTGTGCCCCAACTGCTTGGCCCATGAGGAACCCATCTTCACCCCACGTGGAGCTTGGCCAGAAAGCCGACAGGATAGGGGAGACAGTTGAAGCCACGAGAGGAGGAGGAGGAGGAAGAGGAGGAGGAACTGAAGTCATTGGCCTGGAATGTGAACAGAGCAGTTGTATTGGTAGGGAGGGCCCCG
Source organism: Tachyglossus aculeatus (assembly GCF_015852505.1). NCBI lineage: Eukaryota > Metazoa > Chordata > Mammalia > Monotremata > Tachyglossidae > Tachyglossus > Tachyglossus aculeatus. Next base: position 303,052 of record NW_024044853.1, on the reverse strand, counting down.
TTATCTCCCCAAGCTAGAGCCCCTGACCAATGGAGATGTCACCAAAGGCGGCCCCTTCCCCAGGGGAGAGAGAAAGAGAGAGAGAGAAGAAAGACAGAGAGAAGAGAGAGAGAGATACAGAGAGAATGGAGAGACAGACAGAAAGAAGAGTAAGAAAGACAGAGATACGGAGAGAAGAGAGGGAAACAGAGCCAGAGAGAGACAGAGAGAATGTTCCACAGGGTTGTGAGTCGGGGAGGCAGTGGGGCCCAGCCCCACCCATAGCAGAGGGCAGGAACCAGGGCAAGGCTCCAGGTACTCTCCCAAGCCCTTGGTACAGTTGTTGTCTTGAGCTGTCAAGTCCTCTCCAACCCATAACGACACCATGCACGCATCTCTCCCAGAACGTCCCACTTGCATCTGCCATTATTCTGGTAGTGAATCCAGATTGTTTTCTTGGTAAAAATGTGGAAGTGGTTTACCATTACCACCTTTTGCACAGTAAACCTTAGTCTCTGCCCTCAACTCTCTCGCTTGCCGCTGGTGCCCAGCACAGGCGAGTTTTGACTTGTAGCAGATTCCCTTCCACTTGCTAGCCACAGCCCAAGCTAGGAATGGAATTGGTAGGCGTCTGCTTGATCTCCCTCCGGTAATGGGGACTGGTAGAGTACTGGAAACTCTCCAGGCATGACCCTGCTAGGGGCCTTAGTACAGTGCTCTCCACATATTAAGTGCTCAATAATTGCCCGATAAGTGGAAATAGAAATTCCTCTTTGTTTAATCCAAGAGGCTCTGGGCCGCTTGACCCAACCCTGGTCTCAAATCCTGCCTCTCCCCGAGTTTCCCATCACTGTAGACAGCACTATCATCTTTCCCGTCTCACAAGCCCGCAACCTTGGTGTCATCCCCGACTCCGCTCTCTCGTTCACCCCTCACATCCAATCTGTCGCCAAAACCTGCCGGTCTCACCTCCACAACATCACCAAGATCCGCCCTTTCCTCTCCATCCAAACAGCCACCCTTCTGGTTCAATCTCTCATTTTATCCCGACTGGATTACTGAATCAGCCTCCTCTCTGATCTCCCATCTTCCTGTCTCTCCCCGCTTCAGTCTATACTTCACGCCACTGCCTGGATCGTCTTTGTGCAGAAACGCTCTGGGCATGTTACTCCCCTACTAAAAAATCTCCAGTGGCTACCAGTCAACCTACGCATCAGGCAAAAACTCCTCACTCTCGCCTTCAAGGCTCTCCATCACCTCACCCCCTCCTACCTCACCTCCCTTCTTTCCTTCTACAGCCCAGCCCGCCCCCTCTGCACCCCTGCCACTACCCTCCTCACTGTGCCTCGTTCTCGCCTGTTCCGCCATCGACCCACGTCCTCCTCCTGGCCTGGAATGCCCTCCCTCTGCCCATCTGCCAAGCTAGCTATCTTCCTCCCTTCAAAATCCTACTGAGAGCTCAACTCCTCCAGGAGGCCTTCCCAGACTGAGCCCCCTACTTCCTCTCCCCCTCCCCATCTCCCTGGCCTTACCGCCTTCCCCACCCCACAGCCCCTGTATATATGTTTGTACAGATTTATTACTCTATTTATTTTACTTGTACATATGTACTAATCTATGTATTGTATTTTGTTAATATGTTTTGTTTTGTTGTCTGTCTCCCTCTTCTAGACTGTGAGCCCGTGATTGGGTAGGGACCGTCTCTATATGTTGTCAACTTGTACTTCCCAAGCACTTAGTGCAGTGCTCTGCACACAGTAAGCGCTCAATAAATACGACTGAATGAATGAAATAGTGTCAGAGCCCGACAGGCTTCCCACAGACCACAGGGGAGAACGCCACCCCTGGGTCCTGGGCCATGTTTTGGGGGAGGCGGGAGAGGGGGCGGAAGGAGAGCAATGGTTCCCCTAGAGCTGTTTGGGCTGGACATCCAGAGTATAGGATAGTGGATAGAGCCCAGACCTAGGAGTCAAAAGGTCATGGGTTCCAATCCTGGCTCCACCTCATGTCTACTGTGAGACCTTGAGCAAGTCACTTCACTTCTCTGTGACTCAGTTCCCTCATCTGTAAAATGGGCATTAGGGCTGTGAGCCCCATTTGGGACATGGTCTCTGTCCAACACCATAAGCCTGTATCTACCCCAGTGCTTAGATCTGTGCTTGGAACATTGTAAATGGTTAATAGATCCTGCAGTTATTATTATTATTATCATCGTCATCATCACCTTCAAGGTTACCTTGGCAGAAAATATGGCAAGAATAAATCTTTAGGTTTGAAACTCCAGGTACACTTATTTTTGAAATGGACAAGCTGGAAGGTTTCAAAGACCCCCTAAATGTGGAGGGACTCTCCCACTAAAAAATCTAATTGGACCCACCTAGGGGCTCAGATACTAGGCACTTGAGTAGAATTACAGATCAAAGGCAGTTATAACAAGTGAGTGCTAAAACCACGCCTATCGATAACCCGGGAAACCTTTGGGACAAGGACAGATTGAATCAAACACCACAGAGGTCAAACCTTGGCATTTTATAGTAATGGAAAATGCCAATCTATTACAGAAGCAGCATGGCCTAATGGATAGATACAGGGCCTGGAAGTTAGAAGGACCTGGGCTCTAATCCCAGCCTTTCCACTTGTCTACTGTGTGACCTTGGGTAAGTCACTTCACTTTTCTGTGCCTCAGTTCCCTCATCTGTAAAATGGGGGTTGAGACTGTGAGCCCTAGATGGGACAGGGACTGTGTCCAATCTGATTAGCTGGTATCTACCCCAAGTGCTAAGTACAGTGCCTGGCACATAGTAAGTGCTTAACAAATGCTAAAAAAAAATTAAAATTCTGAATTGGTTCACTGAAGCAGGCCCTTCCTTTCTGTAGAACGACCCCTTATCCACCACTCCTCCTTTGTTGTGTATCACTTCATGCTACATTAAAGGGATCTTTTTCATTCATTCATTCATTCATTCATTCATTCATTCAATTGTATTTATTGAGCGTTTACTTTGTGCAGAGCAGTGTACAAAGTGCTTGGGAGAGTAAGAAAGAACAATAAACAGATCTGTTACCTGCCCAC